>NC_083353.1:70504728-70807759 GCF_030254825.1 Meriones unguiculatus
GAAGCGAATTTTTTGTGTTCTGAGGTGATTTCTTTGAAAGGGAATTTTTGGTGTTCTGGGATGATTTCGTTGGAAGCGAATTTTTTTGTGATCAGGGATGATATCTTTGGAAGCGAATATTTGTGTTTTCAGGAGATTTCGTTGGAAAAGAATTTTTTCTTTTCTGGGGTAATATCATTGGAAGAGAATTTTTTGTGTTCTCCGGTTTCTTCAATGGAAGCAAATTTTTGAAGTAAGGGGTCATTTCGTTCGAAGCGAGTTTTCTCTGCCCTGGAGTCATTTCTTTGGAAGCGAATTTTTTGAGTTTTCGGGTGATTTCAACGGAAAAAAATTTTGAAGTATGGTATCATTTTGTTTGAAGCGTGTTTTCTGTGCTCTGGAGTCATTTCGATGGAATCGAATATTTTGTGTTCTGGGGAGATTTCGTTGGAAGCGAACATTTGTGTTCTCAGAAGATTTCGTTGCAAGCGAATTTTTTCTGTTCTCCGGTTTTTTCGATGGAAGTAAATTTTTGAAGTAGGCAGTCATTTCGTTGGAAGCGTGTTTTCTGTGCTCTGGAGTCATTTCGTTGGAAGTGAATTTTTTGTGCTCTGGGTTGATTTCGTTGGAGGCGAATTTTTTGTGTTCTGGGGTCATTTCATTGGAAGCGTGCTTTCTGTGCTCTAGAGTCATTTCGTTGGAAGCGAATTTTTTGTGCTCTGGGGTGATTTCGTTGAAAGCGAATTTTTTGTGTTCTCGGGTGATTTCGTTGAAAGGGAATTTTTTTGTTCTAGGGTAATTTTGTTGGAAGCGAATTTTTGTATCTGGGATGATATCTTTGAAAGCAAATATTTGTGTACTCAGGAGATTTCGTTGGCAAAGAATTTTATTTATTCTGGGGTAATATCTTTGGAATAGAATTTTTTGTGTTCACCGGTTTTTTTGATGGAAGCACATTTTGAAGTAGGGGGTCATTTCGTTGGAAGCGTGTTTTCTGTGCTCTGGAGTCATTTCGTTGAAAGCGAATTTTTTGTTTTCTGGGTTGATTTCGTTGGAAGCAAATTTTTTGTGTTCTCGTGTGATTTCATTGAAAGGGAATTTTTGTGTTCTATGGTGATTTCGTTGGAAGTGAATTTTTTGCTCTGGGATGATATCTTATGAAGCGAATATTTGTGTTCTCAGGAGATTTTGTTGGAATAGAATTTTTGTCTTCTGGGGTAATATCGTTGGAAGAGAATTTTTTGTGTTCTTCGTTTTCCGATGGAAGCAAATTTTTTAATTAGGGGGTCATTTCATTGGAAGCGTGTTTTCTGTGCTCTGGAGTCATTTCGTTGGAAGCGAATTTTTTGTGCTCTGGGGTGATTTTGTTGGAAGCGAATTTTTTGTGTTCTCGGGTTATTTCTTTGAAACGGAAATTTTGTGTTCTAGGGTGATTTCGTTGAAAGCGAATTTTTTATTCTCTGGTATGATATATCTGGAAGTGAATATTTGTGTTCTCAGGAGATTTCGTTTTAAAAGAAATTTTTGTCTACTTTGGTAATTTCGTTGGAGTCAATTTTTTGTGTTCTCGGGTGATTTCGATAGAAGCAAATTTTTGAAGTAGGTGGTCATTTCGTTGGAAGCGTGTTTTCTGTGCTCAGGAGTCATTTCGTTGGAAGCGAATTTTTTGTGCTCTGGGGTGATTTCGTTGGAAGCAAATTTTTTGTGTTCTCGGGTGATTTCATTGAACGGGAATTTTTTCGTTCTTGGGTGATTACGTTGGAAGCGAATATTTTGTGATCTGGGATGATATTTTGGAAAGCGAATATTTCTGTTCTCAGGAGATTTCGCTGGAAAAGAATTTTTTGTCTTCTGGGGTAATATCATTTGAAGAGAATATTTTTGTTCTCCGGTCTTTTCGATGGAAGCAAATTTTTGAAGTAGGGGGTCATTTTATTGGAATCGTGTTTTCTGTGCTTTGGAGTCATTTCGTTGGAAGGAAATTTTTTGCGTTCTGGGGTGATTTCGTTTGAAGAGAATTTTTTTGTGTTCTAGCGTGATTTCGTTGGAAGCGAATTTTTTGTGTTCTCGGGTGATTTCGATGGAAGCAAATTTTTTTTTGTTCTGTGGTAATTTCTTTGGAAGCGAATTTTTTGTGTTTTCGGGTGTTTTCGTTGAAAGGGAATTATTGTGTTCTAGGGTGATTTCTTTGGAAGCGAATTTTTTGTGCTCTGGGATGGTATCTTTGGAAGCGAATATTTGTTTCTCAGGAGATTTTGTTGGAAAAGAATTTTTGTCTTCTGGGGTAATATCGTTGGAAGCGAATTTTTTGTGCTCTGGGATGATATCTTTGGAAGCGAATATTTGTGTTCTCAGGAGATTTCGCTGGAAAATAATTTTTGTGTTCTGGGGTAATATCGTTGGAATCGAATTTTTTGTGCTCTGTGGTGATTTCGTTGGAAGCGAATTTTTGTGTTCTCAGGAGATTTCGTTGCAAGCGAATTTTTTGTGTTCTGGGTTGATTTCGTTGGAAGCGAATTTTTTGTGTTCTCGGGTGATTTCGTTGGAAGCAAATTTTTTCTGTTCTGTGCTAATTTCGTTGGAAGCGAAATTTTGTGTTCTCGGGGGATTTCAATGAAAGGGAATTTTTGTGTTGTAGGGTGATTTCTTTGGAAGAGTAAATTTTGTGCTCTGGGATGATATCTTTAAGAACGAATATTTGTTTTCTCAGGAGATTTCGTTGCAAAAGAATTTTTTTTCTTCTGGGGAAATTTCCTTGGAAGCAAATTTTTTGTGTTCTGGGGTGATTTCAATGGTAGCAAATTTTTGAAGTATGGGGTCATTTTGTTGGACGCGTGTTTTCTATGCTCTGGAGTCATTTCTTTGGAAGCGAATTTTTTGTGCTCTGGGGTGATTTTGTTGGAAGCGAATATTTGTGTTCTCAGGAGATTTCGTTGCAAGCGAATTTTTTGTTTTCTGGGCTAATATTTTGGTGCGAATTTTTGGTGTTCTCAGGTGATTTTGATGGAAACAAATTTTTGAAGTAGTGGGTCATTTCGTTGGAAGCCTGTTTTCTGTGCCCTGGAGTCATTTTGTTGGATGCGAATTTTTTGTGCTCTGGGTTGATTTCTTCGGAAGCGAATTTTTTGTGTTCTCGGGTGATTTAGATGGAAGCAAATTTTTGAAGACTGGGGTCATTTCGTTGGAGCAAATTTTTTGTGTTCTGGGGTGATTTCGTTGGAAGAGAAATTTTTGTGTGCTCAGGATTTTTCGATGGAAGCAAATTTTTGAAGTAGGGGGTCATTTCGTTGGAAGCGTGTTTTCTGTGCTCTGGAGTCATTTCGTTGGAAGTAAATTTTTTGTGTTCTGGGGTGATTTCGTTGGAAGCGAATTTTTTGTGTTCTGGGGTAATTTCGTTGGAAGCGAATTTTTTGTGTTCTCCGGTGATTTCGTTGAAAGGGAATTTTTTGTGTTCTAGGGTGATTTCGTTGGAAGCGAATATTTTTGTTCTCAGGAGATTTCTTTGGAAAAGAATTTTTTGTCTTTTGGGGTAATATGGTTGGAAGAGAATTTTTTTGTGTTCTCAGGTTTTTTCGATGGAAGCAAATTTTTGAAGTTGGGGGTCATATCGTTGGAAGCGTGTTTTCTTTGCTCTGAAGTCATTTCATTGGAAGCGAATTTTTTGTGCTCTGGGGTGATTTCTTGGAAGCGAATTTTTTGTGCTCTGGGATGATATCTTTGGAAGCGAATATTTGTGTTCTCAGGAGATTTCGTTGGAAAAGAATTTTTTCTCTTCTGGGGTAATATCGTTGGAAGAGAATTTTTTGTGTTCTCCGGTTTCTTCAATGGAAGCAAATTTTTGAAGTAAGGGGTCATTTCGTTCAAAACGAGTTTTCTGTGCTCTGGAGTCATTTCTTTGGAAGCGAATTTTTTGTGTTCTCAGATGATTTCAATGGAAAGAAATTTTTGAAGTATGGTATCATTTCGTTCGAAGCGTGTTTTCTGTGCTCTGGAGTCATTTTGTTGGAAGCAGATTTTTTGTGTCCTGGGGTGATTTCGTTAGAAGCGAATTTTTGTGTTCGGGGGTAATATCGTTGGAAGCGAATTTTTTGTGTTCTCGGGTGATTTCGATGGAAGCAAATTTTTGAAATATGGTATCATTTCGTTCGAAGCGGGTTTCCTGTGCTCTGGAGTCATTTTGTTGGAAGCGAATTTTTTGTGTTCTCCTGTGATTTCGTTGAAAGGGAATGTTTTGTGTTCTAGGGTGATTTCGTTGGAAGCAAATTTTTTTGTGTTCTGTGTTGATTTCGTTGGAAGCGAATTTTTTGTGTTCTGGGATGATTTCAGTGGAGGCGAATTTTTTGTGTTCTAGGGTATTTTCGTTGGAAGTGTATTTTTTGTGTTCTCAGGTTTTCTCGATGGAAGCAAATTTTTGAAGTAGGGGGTCATTTTGTTGGAAGCATGTTTTCTGTGCTCTGGAGTCATTTCGTTGGAAGGGAATTTTTTGTGCTCTGGTGTGATTGCGTTGGAAGCGAATATTTTGTGTTCTCGGGTGATTTCATTGACAGGGAATTTTTTGTGTTCTAGGGTGATTTTGTTGTAAGTGAATTTTCTGTGTCCTGGGGTGATTTCGATGTTAGTGAATTTTTTGTGTTCTCCGGTTTTTTCGATCGAAGCAAATTTTTGAAGTAGCAGGTCATTTCGTTGGAATCGTGTTTTCTGTGCTCTGGAGTCATTTCGTTTGAAGGAAATTTTTTGTGTTCTGGGGTGATTTCGTTGGCAGCGAATTTTTTGTGTTCAGGGGTGATTTCGATGGAAGCAAAATTTTTCTGTTCTGTGGTAATTTCCTTGGACGTGAATTTTTTGTGTTCTCGGGTGATTTGGTTGAAAGGGAATTTTTTGTGTTCCAGGGTGATTTCATTCGAAGCGAATTTTTTTGTCCTCTGGGATGATTTCTTTGGAAGCAAATATTTGTGTTCTCAGGAGGTATCGTTGGAAGCGAATTTATTGTGTTCTGGTGTAATTTCGTTAGAAGCGAATTTTTTGTGTTTTCGATGGAAGCTAATTTTTTTGTGTTCTGGGTTGATTTCGTTGGAAGCGAATTTTTTGTGTTCTGGAATGATTTCAGTTGAGGCAAATTTTTTGTGTTCTAGGGTGTTTTCGTTGGAAGCGTATTTTTTGTGTTCTCAGGTTTTCTCGATGGAAGCAAATTTTTGAAGTAGGGGGTCATTTCGTTGGAGTCATGTTTTCTGTGCTCTGGAGTCATTTCGTTGGAAGCAAATTTTTTGTGTTCTGCGGTGATTTCGATGGAAGGAAATTTTTTCCGTTCTGGGGTAATTTTGTGGGAAGCCAATATTTTTGTTCTCAGGTGATTTATTGGAAGGGAATTTTTTGTGCTCTGGGGTGATTTCGTTGGAAGAATTTTTTTCCATTCTGGGGTAATTTCTTTAGAAGCCAATATTTTTGTTCTCGGGTGATTTTGTTGGAAGGGAATTTTTTGTGCTCTGGCTTGATTTGGTTGGAAGTAAATTTTTTCTATTCTGGGGTAATTTCGTTGGACGTGAATTATTTGTTCTCAGGTGATTTCGTTGAAAGTGATTTTTTTTTGCTTTAGGGTGATTTCATTGGATGCGGATTTTTTGTGCTCTGGGGTGATTTCTTTGGAAGCGAATATTTGTGTCCTCAGGAGATTTTGTTGGAAGTGAATTTTTTGTGTTCTGGGGTAATTTCGTTGGAAGCGAATTTTTTTGTTTTCTCCGGTTTTTTTGACGGAAGCAAATTTTTGAAGTAGGGGGTCATCTCGTTGGAAGCGAAATTTTTTGTGTTCTGTGGTAATTTTGTTGGAAGCGAAATATTTTGTGTTCTCAGGTGATTTCGATGGAAGCAAATTTTTGAAGTATGGGGACATTTCGTTGGAAGCTATTTTATGTGCTTTGGCGTGATTTCGTTGGAAGCGAATTTCTTGTGTTCAGGGGTAATTTCGTTTGAAGCAAATTTTTTGTGTTCTGGGGTGATTTCGATGGAAGCGAATATTTTGTGTTCTGTGTTGATTTCATTGGAAATGAATATTTGTGTTCTCAGAGATTTCGTTGCAAGTGAATTTTTTGTGCTCTGGGGTGATTTGTTTGGAAGCGAATTTTTTGTATTCTCAGGAGATTTCATTGCAAGCGAATTTTCTGTGTTCTGGGGTGATTTCTTTGGAAGCGAATTTTTTGTGTTCTCGGGGGATTTCAATGATAGGGAATTTTTGTGTTGTAGGGTGATTTCTTTGGAGGAGAAATTTTTGTGCTCTGGGATGATATCTTTGAGAACGAATATTTGTTTTCTCAGGAGATTTCGTTGCAAAAGAATTTTTTGTCTTCTGGGGAAATTTCGTTGGAAGCAATTTTTTTGTGTTCTGGGGTGATTTCGATGGTAGCAAATTTTTGAAGTATGGGGTCATTTTGTTGGACGCGTGTTTTCTATGCTCTGGAGTCATTTCTTTGGAAGCGAATTTTTTGTGCTCTGGGTTGATTTCTTCGGAAGCGAATTTTTTGTGTTCTCGGGTGATTTAGATGGAAGCAAATTTTTGAAGAATGGGGTCATTTCATTGAAAGCAAATTTTTTGTGTTCTGGGGTGATTTCATTGGAAGAGAAATTTTTGTGTGCTCAGGATTTTTCGATGAAAGCAAATTTTTTGTGCTCTGGAGTGATTTGGTTGGAAGCGAATTTTTTGTCTTCTATGGTGATTTCGATGGAAGCGAATTTTTTATGTTCTAGAGTGATTTCGTTGAATGCGAATTTTTTGTGTTCTGGAGTCATTTCATTGGAAGCGTGTTTTGTGTGCTCTGGAGTCATTTTGTTGGAAGCAAATTTTTTGTGCTCTGTGATGTTTTCTTTGGAAGCAAATATTTGTGTTCTCAGTAGATTTCGTTGGAAGCGAATTTTTTGTGTTCTGGGGTAATTTCGATGGAATAGAAATATTTATGCTCTCAGGATTTTTCGATGGAAGCAAATTTTTGAAGTAGGGAGTCATTTCGTTGGAAGCGTGTTTTCTGTGCTCTGGAGTCATTTTGTTGGAAGGGAATTTTTTGTGCTCTGGGGTGATTTCGTTGGAAGCGAATTTTTTGTGTTCTCAGGTGATTTCGTTGAAAGGGAAGTTTTTGTGTTCTAGGGTGATTTCGTTGGAAGAGAATTTTCTGTGTTCTGGGGTGAGTTCGATGGAAGTGAATTTTTGTGTTCTCCGGTTATTTCAATGTAAGCAAATTTTTGAAGTAGGGGGTCATTTCGTTATAATCGTGTTTTCTGTGCTTTGGAGTCATTTCGTTGGAAGGGAATTTTTTGCGCTCTGGGGTGATTTCGTTGTAAGCGAACTTGTTTGGGCTCTGGGATGATTTCTTTGGAAGCGAATATTTGTGTTCTCAGGAGATTTCATTGGAAGTGAATTTTTTGTGTTCTGTGGTGATTTCTATGGAAGCAAATTTTTTCTGTTCTGTGGTAATTTCGTTGGACGTGAATTTTTTGTGTTCTCGGGTCATTTCGTTGGAAGCGTGTTTTCTCTGCTATGGAGTCATTTTGTTGGAAGCGAATTTTTTGTACTCTGTGTTGATTTCGTTGGAAGTGAATTTTTTGTGTTCTCGTGTGATTTCGTTGAAAGGGAATTTTTTGTGTTCTGGGGTCATTTCTTTGGGAGCATGTTTTCTGTGCTCTGGAGTCATTCCGTTTAAAAGCGAATTTTTTGTTATCTGTGTTGATTTCGATGGAACCAAATTTTTTCTGTTCTGTGGTAATTTTGTTGGACCTGAATTTTTGTTTTTCTCCGGTTTTTTTGATTGAAGCAAACTTTTGAAGCAGGGGGTCATTTCGTTGGAAGCGTGTTTTCTGTGCTCTGGAGTCATTTCGTTGGAAGGGAAATTTTGTGCTCTTGGGTGATTTTGTTGGAAGCGAATTTTTTGTGTTCTCAGATGATTTCATTTAAAGGGAATTTTTTGTGTTCTAGGGTGATATCGTTGGAAGCCAATTTTTTGTGTTCTGGAGTAATTACGTTGGAAGCGAATTTTTTGTGTTCTGTGGAAATTTTGTTGGAAGCGAATTTTTTGTGTTCTCCGGTTTTTTCGATGGAAGTAAATTTTTGAAGTAGGGGGTCATTTTGTTGGAAGCGTGTTTTCTGTGCTCTGGAGTCACTTGGTTGGAAGAGAATTTTTGTTGTTCTGGGTTGATTTCGTTAGAAGCGAATTTTTTGTGTTCTCAGGTGATTTCATTTAAAAGGAATTTTTTGTGTTCTAGGGTAATTTCGTTGGGAGCGCACTTTTTGTTTTCTGGGGTAATTACGTTGGAATCGAATTTTTCGTGTTCTCGGGTGACTTCGTTGAAAGAAAATTTTTAGTGTTCTGGCATCATTTCATTGGAAGCGTGTTTTCTGTGCTTGGAGTCATTTCGTTGGAAGGGAATTTTTTGTGCTCTCGGGTGATTTTGTTGGAAGCAAATTTTTTGTGTTCTCAGATGATTTCGTTTAAAGGGAATTTTTTGTGTTCTAGGGTGATTTCGTTGGAAGCCAATTTTTTGTGTTCTGGAGTAATTACGTTGGAAGCGAATTTTTTGTGTTCTCGGGTGATTTCGTTGTCCGCGAATTTTTATTGTTCTGGGGTCATTTCGTTGGAAGCGTGTTTTCTCTGCTAAGGAGTCATTTTGTTGGAAGCGAACTTTTTGTACTCTGTGTTGATTTCGTTGGAAGTGAATTTTTTGTGTTCTCGTGTGATTTCGTTGAAAGGGAATTTTTTGTGTTCTGGGGTCATTTCTTTGGGAGCATGTTTTCTGTGCTCTGGAGTCATTCCGTTTAAAAGCGAATTTTTTGTTATCTGTGTTGATTTCGATGGAACCAAATTTTTTCTGTTCTGTGGTAATTTTGTTGGACCTGAATTTTTGGTTTTCTCCGGTTTTTTTGATTGAAGCAAACTTTTGAAGCAGGGGGTCATTTCGTTGGAAGCGTGTTTTCTGTGCTCTGGAGTCATTTCGTTGGAAGGGAAATTTTGTGCTCTTGGGTGATTTTGTTGGAAGCGAATTTTTTGTGTTCTCAGATGATTTCATTTAAAGGGAATTTTTTGTGTTCTAGGGTGATTTCGTTGGAAGCCAATTTTTTGTGTTCTGGAGTAATTACGTTGGAAGCGAATTTTTTGTGTTCTGTGGAAATTTTGTTGGAAGCGAATTTTTTGTGTTCTCCGGTTTTTTCGATGGAAGTAAATTTTTGAAGTAGGGGGTCATTTTGTTGGAAGCGTGTTTTCTGTGCTCTGGAGTCACTTGGTTGGAAGAGAATTTTTGTTGTTCTGGGTTGATTTCGTTAGAAGCGAATTTTTTGTGTTCTCAGGTGATTTCATTTAAAACGAATTTTTTGTGTTCTAGGGTAATTTCGTTGGGAGCGCATTTTTTGTTTTCTGGGGTAATTACGTTGGAAGCGAATTTTTCGTGTTCTCGGGTGACTTCGTTGAAAGGAAATATTTAGTGTTCTGGCATCATTTCATTGGAAGCGTGTTTTCTGTGCTTGGAGTCATTTCGTTGGAAGGGAATTTTTGTGCTCTCGGGTGAATTTGTTGGAAGCAAATTTTTTGTGTTCTCAGATGATTTCGTTTAAAGGGAATTTTTTGTGTTCTAGGGTGATTTCGTTGGAAGCCAATTTTTTGTGTTCTGGAGTAATTACGTTGGAAGCGAATTTTTTGTGTTCTCGGGTGATTTCGTTGTCCACGAATTTTTATTGTTCTGGGGTCATTTCGTTGGAAGCGTGTTTTCTCTGCTAAGGAGTCATTTTGTTGGAAGCGAATTTTTTGTACTCTGTGGTGATTTCGTTGGAAGTGAATTTTTTGTGTTCTCGGGTGATTTCGTTGAAAGGGAATTTTTTGTGTTCTGGGGTCATTTCTTTGGAAGCCTGTTTTGAGTGCTCTGGAGTCATTTCGTTGGAAGCGAATTTTTTGTGTTCTGGGGTGATTTCTTTGGAAGCGAATTTTTTGTGTTCTGTGGAAATTTTGTTGGAAGCGAATTTTTTGTGTTTTCCGGCTTTTTCGATGGAAGTAAATTTTTGAAGTAGGGGGTCATTTTGTTGGAAGCGTGATTTCTGTGCTCTGGAGTCACTTTGTTGGAAGAGAATTTTTGGTGCTCTGGGTTGATTTCGTTAGAAGCGAATTTTTTGTGTTCTCGGGTGATTTCATTTAAAGGAAATTTTTTGTGTTCTAGGGTAATTTCGTTGGAAGCGCATTTTTTGTTTTCTGGGGTAATTACGTTGGAAGCGAATTTTTTGTGTTCTCGGGTGACTTCGTTGAACGGAAATTTTTAGTGTTCTGGCATCATTTCATTGGAAGCGTGTTTTCTGTGTTTGGAGTCATTTCGTTGGAAGCGAATTTTTTGTGTTCTCGGGTGATTTCGTTGAAAGGAAATTTTTAGTGTTCTGGCATCATTTCATTGGAAGCGTGTTTTCTGTGCTCTGGAGTAATTTCGTTGGAAGCGAATTATTTGTGCTCTTTGGTGATTTCTTTGGAAGCAAAATTTTTGGGTTTTCGGGTAATTTCGTTGAAAGTGAATTTTCTGTGTCCTGGGGTGATTTCGATGGAAGTGAATTTTTTGTGTTCTCCGGTTTTTTCGATCGAAGCAAATTTTTGAAGTAGCGGGTCATTTAGTTGGAATCGTGTTTTCTGTGCTCTGGAGTCATTTTGTTGGAAGGGAATTTTTTGTACTCTGATGTGATTTTGTAGGAAGCGAATTTTTTTGTTCTCGGGTGATTTCGTTGAAACGAATTTTTTGTGTTCTGGGGTAATTACGTTGGAAGCAATTTTTTTGTGTTCTCGGGTGATTTCTTTGGCCGCGAATTTTTAGTGTTCTGGGGTCATTTAGTTGGAAGGGTATTTTTTTGTGCTCTGGAGTCATTTCGTTGGAAGCGAATTTTTTGTGATCTGGGGTGATTTCGTTGGAAGCAAACTTTTTGTGTTTTGGGGTGATTTCGTTGGAAGCGAATTTTGTTGTGTTCTGGGGTAATTTCGTTGGAAGCGAATTTTTTGTGTTCTCGGTTGATTTCGATGAAAGCAAATTTTTCAAGTATGGTATCATTTCATTCGAAGCGTGTTTTCTGTGCTCTGGAGTCATTTCATTGGAAGGGAATTTTTTGTGCTCTCGGGTGATTTTGTTGGAAGCAAATTTTTTGTGTTCTCAGATGTTTTCGTTTAAAGGGAATTTTTTGTGTTCTGGGGTCATTTCGTTGGAAGCAATTTTTTGTGTTCTGGGGTAATTTCGTTGGAAGTGAATTTTTTGTGTACTCGGGTCATTTCAATGAAAGCAAATTTTTGAAGTATGGTATCATTTCGTTCGAAGCGTGTTTTCTGTGCTCTGGAGTCGTTTCGTTGGAAGCGTAAATTTGTGTTCTCAGACGATTTCGTTGCAAGCGAATTTTTTGTGTTCTCCGGTTTTTTCGATGGAAGCAAATTTTTGAAGTGGGGGCCATTTCGTTCGAAGCTCGTTTTCTGTGCTCTGGAGTAATTTTGTTGGAAGGGAATTTTTTGTGCTTTGGGCTGATTTCGTTGGAAGCGAATTTTTTGTGTTCTGGGGTGATTTCGATGGAAGCAATTTTTTTCTGTTCTGTGGTAATTTGGTTGGACGTGAATTTTTGGTTTTCTCTGGTTTTTTTGATGGAAGCAAATTTTTGAAGCAGGGGGTCATTTCGTTGGAAGCGTGTTTTCTGTGCTCTGGAGTCATTTCGTTGGAAGCGAATTTTTTGTGTTCTGGGGTGATTTCGTTGGAAGCAAATTTTTGGTGCTCTGGGGTGATTTGATTGGAAGCTAATATTTGTGTTCTCAGGATATTTCATTGCAAGCAAATTTTTTGTGTTCTGAGGTAATTTCGTTGGAAGCGAATTTTTTGTGTTCTCCGGTTTTTTCGATGGAAGCAAATTTTTTAAATAGAGGGTCATTTCGTTGGAAGCGTGTTTTCTGTGCTCTGGAGTCATTTCTTTGGCAGTGAATATTTTGTGCTCTGGGGTGATTTTTTTGAAGCGAAATTTTTGTGTTCTCGGCTGATTTGGTTGAAAGGGAATTTTTTGTGTTCCAGGATGGTTTCGTTGGAAGCGAATTTTTTTGTGCTCTGGGATGATTTCTTTGGAAGCAAATATTTGTGTTCTCAGGAGAGATCGTTTGAAGCGAATTTATTGTGCTCTGGGGTAATTTCGTTGGAAGCGAATTTTTTGTGTTTTCGGGTGATTTCGATAGAAGCAAAGTTTTGAAATATGGGGTCATTTCGTTGGAACCGTGTTTTCTCTGCTCTGGAGTCATTATGTTCGAAACTAATTTTTTGTGTTCTCTGGTGATTTCAATGGAAGCAAATTTTTGAAGTATCGGATCATTTCTTTGGGAGCGTGTTTTCTGTGCTCTGGGGTCATTCCGTTTAAAAGCGAATTTTTTGTGTTCTGTGGTGATTTCGTTGGAAGCGAATATTCGTGTTCTCAGAAGATTTCGTTGGAAGTGAAATTTTTGTTTTCTCCGGTTTTTTCAATGGAAGCAAATTTTTGAAGCCGGGGGTCATTTCGTTGGAAGTGTGTTTTCTATGCTCTGGAGTCATTTCGTTGGAAGCGAATTTTTTATGTTTTGGGGTGATTTCATGGAAGCAAATTTTTTGTGTTCTGGGGTAATTTCGTTGGAAGCAATTTTTTGTGTTCTGGGGTCATTTCGTTGGAAGTAAATTTTTTGTGTTCTGGGGTCATTTCGTTGGAAGTAAATTTTTTGTGTTCTGGGGTCATTTCGTTGGAAGTGTGTTTTCTATGTTCTGGAGTCATTTCGTTGGAAGCGAATTTTTTGTGTTCTGGGGTATTTTCGTTGGAAGTGAATTTTTTGTGTTCTCGGGTCATTTCAATGGAAGCAAATTTTTGAAGTATGGTATCATTTCGTTCGAAGCGTGTTTTCTGTGCTCTGGAGTCATTTCGTTGGAAGCGAATATTTGTGTTCTCAGACGATTTTGTTGCAAGCGAATTTTTTGTGTTCTCAGGTTTTTTCGATGGAAGCAAATTTTTGAAGTAGGGGGTCATTTCTTTGGAAGCTTGTTTTCTGTGCTCTGGAGTAATTTCGTTGGAACGGAATTTTTCGTGCTTTGGGCTGATTTCGTTGGAAGCGAATTTTTTGTGTTCTAGTGTGATTTCGTTGAAAGGGAATTTTTTGTGTTCTAGGGTGATTTTGTTGGAAGCAAATTTTTTGTGCTCTGTGGTGATTTCTATGGAACCAAATTTTTTCTGTTCTGTGGTAATTTTGTTGGACCTAAATTTTTGGTTTTCTCCAGTTTTTTTGATGGAAGCAAATTTTTGAAGCAGGGGGTCATTTCGTTGGAAGCGTGTTTTCTGTGCTCTGGAGTCATTTCGTTGGAAGAAAATTTTTTGTGTTCTGGGGTGATTTCGTTGGAAGCAAATTTTTTGTGTTCTGGGGTAATTTCGTTGGAAGCGAATTTTTTGTGTTCTGGGGTCATTTCGATGGAAGCAAATTTTTGAAGTAGGGGGACATTTCGTTGGAAGCTTGTTTTCTGTGCTCTGGAGTCAGATCGTTGGAAGGGAATTTTTTGTGCTTTGGGGTGATTTCGTTGGAAGCGAATTTTTTGTGTTCTAGTTTGATTTGGTTGAAAGGAAATTTTTTGTGTTCTAGGGTGATTTCGTTGGACATGAATTTTTTGTTTTCTTGGGTGATTTCATCGAAAGGGTATTTTTTGTGTTCTAGGGTGATTTCGTTGGAAGCGAACTTTTTTTGCTCTGGGATGATTTCTTTGGAAGCAAATATCTGTGTTCTCAGGAGATTTCGTTGCAAGCGAATTTTTTTTGTTCTGGGGTAATTTCGTTGGAAGCGAATTTTTTGTATTCTCAAGTTATTGCGATGGAAGCAAATTTTTGAAATATGAGGTCATTTCGCTGGAAGCATGTTTTCTGTGCTTTGAAGTCATTTCTTTGAAAGCGAATTTTTTGTGCTCTGGGGTGATTTCTTTGGAAGCTAATATTTGTGTTCTCAGGACATTTCGTTGCAAGCGAATTTTTTGTGTTCTGGGGTAATTTCTTTGGAAGCGAATTTTTTGTTTTCTCCGGTTTTTTCGATGGAAGCAAATTTTTTAAGTAGAGGGTCATTTCGTTGGAAGTAAATATTTGTGTTCTCAGACGATTTTGTTGCAAGCGAATTTTTTGTGTTCTCAGGTTTTTTCGATGGAAGCAAGTTTTTGAAGTAGGGGGTCATTTCTTTGGAAGCTTGTTTTCTGTGCTCTGGAGTAATTTCGTTGGAACGGAATTTTTGTGCTTTTGGCTGATTTCGTTGGAAGCAAATTTTTTGTGTTCTAGTGTGATTTCGTTGAAAGGGAATTTTTTGTGTTCTAGGGTGATTTTGTTGGAAGCAAATTTTTTGTGCTCTGTGGTGATTTCGAAGGAACCAAATTTTTTCTGTTCTGTGGTAATTTTGTTGGACCTAAATTTTTGGTTTTCTCCGGTTTTTTTGATGGAAGCAAATTTTTGAAGCAGGGGGTCATTTCGTTGGAAGCGTGTTTTCTGTGCTCTGGAGTCATTTCGTTGGAAGCGAATTTTTTGTGTTCTGAGGTGATTTCGTTGGAAGCGAATTTTTTGTGTTCTGGGGTCATTTTGATGGAAGCAAATTTTTGAAGTAGAGGGACATTTCGTTGGAAGCTTGTTTTCTGTGCTCTGGGGTCAGATCGTTGGAAGGGAATTTTTTGTGCTTTGGGGTGATTTTGTTGGAAGCGAATTTTTTGTGTTCTAGTTTGATTTCGTTGAAAGGAAATTTTTTGTGTTCTAGGGTGATTTCGTTGGACATGAATTTTTTGTTTTCTCGGGTGATTCCATCGAAAGGGAATTTTTTGTGTTCTAGGGTGATTTCGTTGGAAGCGAACTTTTTTTGCTCTGGGATGATTTCTTTGGAAGCGAATATCTGTGTTCTCAGGAGATTTCATTGCAAGCGAATTTTTTTTGTTCTGGGGTAATTTCGTTGGAAGCGAATTTTTTGTATTCTCAAGTGATTTCGATGGAAACAAATTTTTGAAATATGAAGTCATTTCGCTGGAAGCATGTTTTCTGTGCTTTGAAGTCATTTCTTTGGAAGCAAATTTTTTGTGCTCTGGGGTGATTTCTTTGGAAGCTAATATTTGTGTTCTCAGGACATTTCGTTCAAGCGAATTTTTTGTGTTCTGGGGTCATTTCTTTGGAAGCGAATTTTTTGTGTTCTCCTGTTTTTTCGATGGAAGCAAATTTTTTAAGTAGAGGGTCATTTCGTTGGAAGCGTGTTTTCTGTGCTCTGGAGTCATTTCGTTGGAAGCGAATTTTTTGTGTTCTCTGGTGATTTCAATGGAAGCAAATTTTTGAAGTAGGGGATCATTTAGTTGGAAGCGTGTTTTCTGTGCTCTGGAGTCACTTCGTTGTAAGAGAATTTTTTGTGCTCTGGTATGATTTCTTTGGAAGCGAATATTTGTCTTCTCCGGAGATTTGGTTGCAAGCGAATTTTTTGTTTTCTTGGGTAATTTCGTTGGAAGTGAATTTTTTGTGTTTTACTGTTTTTCGATGGAAGAAAATTTTTGACGTTGGGGGTCATTTCGTTGGAAGAGAATTTTTTGTGCTCTGGGGTGATTTGGTTGTAAGCGCATATTTTGTCTTCTCTGGTAATTTCGATTGAAGCGAATTTTTTATGTTCTAGGGTCATTTTACGGGAAGCGAATTTTTTGTGCTCTGTGGTGATTACGTTGGAAGTGAATTTTTTTTCTCGGGTGATTTTGTTGAAAGCGAATTATTTGTGTTCGAGGTGATTTTGTTGGTAGCGAATTTTTTGTGTTCTGGGGTCATTTCTTTGGAAGCGTGTTTTCTGTGCTCTGGAGTCATTTCGTTGGAAGCTAATTTTTGCGCTCTGGTGTGATTTTGTTGAAAGCGAATTATTTGTGTTCGAGGTGATTTTGTTGGCAGCAAATTTTTTGTGTTCTGGGGTGATTTCGTTGAAAGAGAATTTTTTGTGTTCTCGGTTGATTTCGTTGAAAGGGATTTTTTGTGTTGTAGGGTGATTTCGTTGGAAGCGAGTTTTTTGTGCTCTGGGGTGAGTTCGTTGGAAGCGAATATTTGTGTTCTCAGGAGGTTTCGTTGGAAAAGAAATTTTTGTCTTCTGGGGTAAATTCGTTGGAAGCGAATTTTTTGTGTTCTCGAGTGATTTCGATGGAAGCAAATATTTGAAATAGGGTGTCATTTCGTTGGAATCGTGTTTTCTGTGCTCTGGAGTCCTTTCATTGGAAGTGAATATTTATGTTCTCAGTAGATTTCATTGCAAGCGAATTTTTTGTGCTCTGGTGTGATTTCATTATAAGCGAATTTTATGTGTTCTCGGGTGATTTTGTTGAAAGGGAATTTTTGTGTATTAGGGTGATTTCGTTGGAAGCAAATTGTTTTGTGCTCTGGGATGATTTCTTTGGAAGCAAATATTTGTTTTCTCAGGAGGTTTCGTTGGAAGCGATTTTTTTGTGTTCTCGCGTGATTTCGATGGAAGCAAATTTTTGAAGTGTGGGGTCATTTCGATGGAATCGTGTTTTCTGTGCTCTGGAGTCATTTCGTTGGAAGTCAATTTTTTGTGTTCTGGGGTGATTTCGTTGGAAGCGAATATATGTGTTCTCAGAAGATTTCGTTGCAAGTGAATTTTATGTGTTCTGGGGTAATGTGTAAGAAGCGAATTTTTTCTCTTCTCTGGTGATTTCAATGAAAGCAAATTTTTGAAGTATGGGGTCATTTTGTTGGAAGCATGTTTTCTGTGCTCTGGAGTCATTTCGTTGGAAGCGAATTTTTTGTGTTCTGGGGTGATTTCGATGGAAGCAAATTTTTTCTGTTCTGTGGTAATTTCGTTAGACGTGAATTTTTTGTGTTCTCCGGTGATTTCTTTGAAAGGGAATTTTTTGTGTTCTAGGGTGATTTTTTTGGATGCTAATTTTTTTGTGCTCTGGGATAATTTCTTTGGAAGCGAATATTTGTGTTATCAGGAGATATCGTTGGAAGCGAATTTTTTGTATTCTGGGGTAATTTCGTTGGAAGCGAATTTTTTGTGTTCTCGGGTGATTTCAATAGAAGCAAATTTTTGAAGTATGGGGTCATTTCGTTGGAAGCATGTTTTCTGTGCTCTGGACTCATTTCGTTGGAAGCAAATTTTTGTGCTCTGGGGTGATTTCGTTGGAAGTGAATTTTTTGTCTTCTGTGGTGATTTCGATAGAAGCGAATATTTTATGTTCTAGGGTGATTTAGTTGGAGGCGAATTTTTTGTGTTCTGGGGTCATTTCATTGGAAGCGTTTTTTCTGTGCTCTGGAGTCATTTCTTTGAAAGCGAATTTTTTGTGCTCTGGGGTGATTTCGTTGGAAGCGAATTTTTTTTTGTTCTCGGATGATTTCGTTGAAAGGGAATTTTTTGTGTTGTAGGGTGATTTCGTTGGAAGCGAATTTTCTGTGTTCTGGGATGATTTCGTTGGAAGCGAATATTTGTGTTCTCAGAAGATTTTGTTGTAAGCGAATTTTTTGTGTTCTGGTGTAATTTCGTTGGAAGCGAATTTTTGGTTTTCTCCGGTTTTTTCGATGGAATCAAATTTTTTAAGTAGGGGGTCATTTCTTTGGAAGCGTGTTTTCTGTGCTCTAGAGTCATTTCGTTCGAAAATAGTTTTTTGTGCTCTGGGGTAATTTCATTGGAAGTGAATATTTGTGTTCTCAGAAGATTTCGTTGCAAGCAAATTTTTTGTGTTCTCGGGTGATTTCCATGGAAGCAAATTTTTGAAGTATGGGATCATTTCGTTGGAAGCGTGTTTTCTGTACTCCTGAGTCATTTCGTTGGAAGCGACATTTTTGTGTTCTCGGGTGATTTCGTTGAAAGGGAATTTTTGTGTTCTAGGGTGATTTCGTTGGAAGTGAATTTTTTCTACTTTGGGATGATATCTTTGGAAGTGAATATTTGTGTTCTCAGGAGATTTCGTTGGAAAAGAATTTTTTGTCTTCTGGGGTAATATCGTTGGAAGAAAATTTTTTGTGTTCTCCGGTGTTTTCGATGGAAGCAAATTTTTGAAGTAGTGGGTCATTTCGTTGGAAGCGTGTTTTAAGTGTTCTGGAGTCATGTCGTTGAAAGAGAATTTTTTGTGATTTTCTGAGGTGATTTCGATGGAAGCCAAAATTTGTCTTCTCACGAGATTTCATTGCAAGCGAATTTTTTGTGTTCTGGGGTGATTTGCATGGTAGCAAATTTTTGAAGAATGGGGTCATTTCGTTGGAAGCGTGTTTTCTGTGCCCTGGAGTCATTTCGTTGGAAGCGAATTTTTTGTGCTCTGAGTTGATATCGTTGGAAGCGAACTTTTTGTGCTCTGGGATGTTTTCTTTGGAAGCGAATATTTGTGTTCTCAGGAGATTTCATTGGAAAAGAATTTTTTGTCTTCTGTGGTAATATTGTTGGAAGAGAATTTTTTGTGTTCTCAGGATTTTTCGATGGAAGCAAATTTTTGAAATAGGCGATCATTTCGTTGGAAGCGTGTTTTCTGTGCTCAGGGGTGATTTCTTTGGAAGCGAATATTTGTGTTCTCAGGAGATTTCGTTGGAAAAGAATTTTTTGTGTTCTGGGGTAATTTCGATGGATGCGAATTTTTTATGCTCTGCGGTTATTTCGTTGGAAGCGAATATTTGTGTTCTCTTGAGATTTCGTTACAAGCGAATTTTTTGTGTTTTGTTGTAATTTTGTTGGAAGCGAATTTTTGGTGTTCTCAGGTGATTTCAATGGAAACATATTTTTGAAGTAGGGGGTCATTTCATTGGAAGCGTGTTTTCTGTGCCATGGAGTCATTTCGTTGGAAGCGAATTTTTTGTGCTCTGAGTTGATTTCTTTGGAAGCGAATTTTTTGTCTTCTCAGGTGATTTCGTTGAAAGGGAATTTTTTGTGTTGTAGGGTGATTTCGTTGTAAGCGAAGTTTTCGTGCTCTGGGATGCTTTCTTTGGAAGCGAATATTTGTGTTCTCAAGAGATTTCAACGGAAGCAAATTTTTTGTGTTCTGGGGTAATTTCGTTATAAGTGAATTTTTTGTGTCTAGGGTGATTTCGATGGAAGCAAATCTTTGAAATATGGGGTCATTTCGTTGGAAGCGTGTTTTCTGTGCTCTGGAGTCATTTCTTTGGAAACGAATTTTTTATGTTCTGGGTTGATTTGGTTGGAAGCGAGTTTTTTGTGTTCTCGGGTGATTTTGTTGAAAGCGAATTTTTTATGTTCTACTGTGATTTCGTTGGAAGTGAACTTTTTGTGTGCTGGGGTCCTTTCATTGGAAGTGTGTTTTCTGTGCTCTGGAGTCATTTCATTGGAAGTGAATTTTTTGTGATCTGGGGTGATTTTGTTGGAAGCGAATTGTTTGTGTTCTCAGGTGATTTCCTTGAAAGCAAAATTTTTGTGCTCTGGATGATTCCTTTGGAAGCAAATATTTGTGTTATCAGGAGATTTCATTGGAAGCGAATTTTTTGTGTTCTGGGTTAATTTCATTGGAAGCGAATTTTTTGTGTTCTTGGGTGATTTCAATGGAAGCAAATTTTTGAAATATGGGGTCATTTCGTTGGAAGCATGTTTTCTGTGCTCTGGAGTCATTTCGTTGGAAGTGAATTTTTTGTGCTCCGGGGTGATTTCGTTGGAAGCGAATTTTTTGTGATCTTGGGTGATTTCGTTGAAAGGGAATTTTTGTGTTCTAGGGTGATTTCGTTGGAAGCGATATTTTCTATTCTGGGATGATACCTTTGGAAGCGAATATTTGTGTTCTCAGGAGATTTCGTTGGAAAAGAATTTTTTGTCTTCTGGGGTAATTTCGTTGGAAGAGAATTTTTTGTGTTCTCCGGTTTTTTCGATGGAAGCAAATTTTTGAAGTAGGGGGTCATTTCGTTAGAAGTGTGTTTTCTGTGCTCTCGAGTCATTTCGTTGGAAGCGAATTTTTGTGCTCTGGGGTTTTTTCATTGCAAGTGAATATTTGTGTTCTCAGGAGATTTCGTTGCAAGCGAATTTTTTGTGTTCTGAGGTGATTCCGTTGGAAGCGAATTTTTTGTGTTCTAGGATGATTTTTTTGGAAGCGAATTTTTTTTTTTTCTCTGGGATGATTTCTATGGAAGCAAATATTTGTGTTATTAGGAGATTTCGTTGTAAAAGAATTTTTTGTGTTCTGGGGTAATATTGTTGGAAGCGAATTTTATGTGTTCTTGGGTGATTTCGACTGAAGGAAATTTTTGAAATATGGGGTCCTTTCGTTGGATGTTTGTTTTCTGTGCTCTGGAGTTATTTCGTTGGAAGCGAATTTTTCGTGTTCTGTGGTGATTTCGTTGGATGCGAATATAGGTGTTCTCAGAAAATTTCGTTGCAAGCGAATTTTATGTGTTCTCGGGTAATTTCGTTAGAAGCGAATTTTTTGTGTTCTCGGGTGATTTCGATGAAAGCAAATTTTTGAAGTATGGGGTCATTTCGTGGGAAGCATGTTTTCTGTGCTATGGAGTCATTTTGTTGGAAGCAAATTTTTTGTGCTCTGAGGTGATTTTGTTGGAGCGAATTTTTTCTGTTATGGGTTAATTTCATTGGAAGCGAATTTTTTGTGCTCTGTGGTGATTTCGTTGGAAGGAATTTCTTGTGTTCTGGGGTAATCATTGGCATCGAATTTTTTGTGTTCTCGGGTGATTTCGTTGAAAGGGAATTTTTTTGTGTTATAGTGTGATTTGTTTGGAAGCGAATTTTTTGTGTTCTGTGGTGATTTCGTTGGATGCGAATATTTGTGTTCTCAGAAGATTTCGATGCAAACGAATTTTTTCTCTTCTGGTGTAATTTCGTTGGAAGTGAATTTTTTGTGTTGTCCTGTTTTTTGGATGGAAGCAAATTTTTGAAGTATGGGGTCATTTCTTTGGAAGCGTGTTTTCTGTGCTCTGGAGTCATTTCGTTGGAAGCGAATTTTTTGTGCTCTGGGGTGATCTCGTTGGAAGCAAATATTTGTGTTCTGAGTAGATTTCGTTGCAAGCGAATTTTTTGTGTTCAGGGGTAATTTCGTTGGAAGCAAATTTTTTGTGTTCTCATGTGATTTCGATAGAAACTAATTTTTGAAGTAGGGGGTCATTTCATTTGAAGCGTGTTTTCTGTGCCCTGGAGTCATTTCGTTGGAAACGAGTTTTTTGTGCTCTGGGGTGATTTCGTTGGAAGCGAATATTTGTGTTCCCAGGAGAATACGTTGGAAAAGAAACTTTTGTTTTCTGGGTAATTTCTTTGGAAGTGAATTTTTTGTGTTCTCCGGTTTTTTCGATGGAAGCAAATTATTGAAATAGGGGGTCATTTTGTTAGAATCGTGTTTTCTGTGCTCTGGAGTCATTTCGTTGGAAGCGAATTTTTTGTGTTCTGGGGTGATTTCGTTGGAAGCGAATTTTTTGTGTTCTTGGGTGATTTCGTTGAAAGGGAATTTTTGTGTTCTAGGGTGATTTCGTTGGAAGCGATATTTTCTACTCTGGGATGATACCTTTGGAAGCGAATATTTGTGTTCTCAGGAGATTTCATTGGAAAAGAATTTTTTGTCTTGTGGGGTAATATTGTTGGAAGAGAATTTTTTGTGTTCTCCGGTTTTTTCGATGGAAGCAAATTTTTGAAGTATGGGGTCATTTCTTTGGAAGCGTGTTTTCTGTGCTCTGGAGTCATTTCGTTGGAAGCGAATTTTTTGTGCTCTGGGGTGAACTCTTTGGAAGAAATTTTTTTGTGTTCTCATGTGATTTCGATAGAAACTAATATTTGAAGTAGGGGGTCATTTCATTTGAAGCGTGTTTTCTGTGCCCTGGAGTCATTTCGTTGGAAACGAGTTTTTTGTGCTCTGGGGTGATTTCGTTGGAAGCGAATATTTGTGTTCCCAGGAGAATACTTTGGAAACGAAATTTTTGTTTTCTCGGTAATTTCGTTGAAATTGAATTTTTTGTGTTCTGGGGTGATTTCATTGGAAGCGAATATATGTGTTCTCAGAAGATTTCGTTGCAAGCAAATTTTTTCTGTTCTGTTGTAATTTCGTTGGACTTGAATTTTTTGTGTTCTCGGGTGAATTCTTTGAAAGGGAATTTTTTGTGTTCTAGGGTGATTTCTTTGGAAGCGAATTTTTTGTGTTCTGAGGTGGTTTCGTTGGAAGCGAATATTTGTATTCTCAGAAGATTTCGTTGCAAGCGAATTTTTTTGTGTTCTCGGGTGATTTCAAAGCACAGAAAACACGCAAACACAAATATTCTCTTCCAACGAAATTACCCCAGAACACAAAACATTCGCTTGCAACGAAATCACCCCAGAGCACAAAAAATTCGCTTCCAACGAACTCACCCTAGTACACAAAAATTCGCTTTCAACCAAATCACCCAGAACACAAAAAATTGGTGTCCAACGAAATTACCCCAGAATAGAAAAAAATTACTTCCAACCAAATCAACCAAGGGCAAAAAAAATTCCCTTCCAACAAAATCACGCAGGAACACAAATATTGGCTTCCAAGGAAATTACCCCAGTACAGAAAAAATTTGCTTCCATCGAAATCACCCCACAACACAAAAAAAATTGCTTCCAATGAAATTAGCCCAGAACACAAAAATTTGCTTCCAACGAAATCACACCAGAACATAAAAAATTCACTTCCAAAGAAATCACCCCAGAACACAAAAATTTTGCTTCCAATGAAATGACTTCAGAGCACAAAAAACACGCATTTAACGAAATCACCCCATTCTTCAAAAAATTCACTTCCAACGAAATTACCCCAGAACAGAAAAAATTTGCTTCCACCGAAATCACCCCAGAGCACAAAAAATTCACTTCCAACGAAATCACCGTAGAGCACAAAAAATTCGCTTTCAACAAAATCACCCTAGAACACAAAAAAATTCGTGTCCAACGAAATCATCAGAATAGAAAAAATTTGCCCTAAAGAAATCACACCAGAGCACAAAAAATTCCCTTCCAACAAAATCATCGAGGAACACATATATTGGCTTCCAAGGAAATTACCCCAGAACACAAAAAATTCTCTTCCAACGATATTACCCCAGAAGACAAAAAATTCTTTTCGAACGAAATCTCCGGAGAACACAAATATTCGCTTCCAAAGATATCATCCCAGAGCACAAAAAATTCGATTCCATCGAAATCACCCTAGAACACAAACATTCCCTTTCAATGAAATCACCCGAGAACACAAAAAAATTCCCTTCCAACGAAATCACCCAGAGCACAAAAAATTCGTGACCAAAGAAATGACTCCAAAGCACAGAAAACACGCCTCCAATGAAATGACCCCAGAACACAAAAAATTCCCTTCCAACGAAATCACCCTAGAACATAAAAAACTCGCTTCCATCGAAATCACCATAGAAGACAAAAAATTCGCTTCCAAAGAAATCACCCTAGAACATAAAAAATTCACTTTCAACGAAATCACCGGAGAACACAAAAAATTCACTTCCAAAAAATCACTCCAGAACACAAAAAATTCACTTTCACTGAAATGACTCCAGAGCACAAAAAACTCGCTTCCAACGAAATGACCCCATACTTCAAAAATTTGATTCCAACGAAATCACCCGAGAACATAAAAATTTGCCTCCAACGAAATCACCCCAGAGCACAAAAAATTCTCTTTCAACAAAATCACCCGAGAACAAAAAAATTCGCTTCCAACAAAATCACCCCAGAGCACAAAAAATTCGCTTTCGACGAAATCACCATAGAACACAAAAATTCCCCATCAACGAAAACACCCGAGAACACAAAAAATTCTCTTCCAACAAAATCACCACCGAAAACAAAAATTTCGCTTGCATCGAAATCTCCTGAGAACACAAATATTCGCTTCCAACAAAATCACCACAGAGCACAAAAAATTCGCTTCCAACGAAATGACTCCAGAGCACAGAAAACACGCATCCAAGGAAATGACTCCAGAACACAAAAAATTCCCTTCAAACGAAATCACCATGAAACATAAAAAAAAATCGCTTCCATCGAAATCACCACAGAAGACAAAAAATTCGCTCCGAACCAAATCACTCCTGAACACAAAAAATTCGCTTTCAACTAACTCACCCGAGAATACAAAAAATTCGCTTCCAACGATAATACCCCAGAACATAAAAATTAGCTTTCAATGAAATGACTCAGAGCACAGAAAACATGCTTCCAACAAAATGATCAGATACTTCAAAAATTTGCTTCCATCGAAATCACACGAGAACACAAAAAATTCGCTTCCAAAGAAATTAACCCAGAAGACAAAAAATTCTTTTCCAAGGAAATCTCCTGAGAACACAAATATTTGCTTCCAAAGATATCATCCCAGAGCACAAAAAATTTGCTTCCAACGAAATCACCCCAGAGCACAAAAAATTCGCTTCCAAAGAAATTACCCCAGAAGACAAAAAATTCTTTTCCCAGGAAATCTCCTGAGAACACAAAAATCCCTTTCAATGAAATCACCCGAGAACACAAAAATTCCCTTCCAAAGAAATCACCCTAGAACATAAAAAAATCCCTTCCATCAAAATCACCACAGAAGACAAAATATTCGCTTCCAACCAAATCACCCCAGAGCACAAAAAATTCGCTTCCAACGAAATCACCCTAGAATATAAAATATTCGCTTTCAACGAAATCACCCGAGAACACAAAAATTCAATTCCAACGAAATTATCCCAAAAGACAAAAATTTCTTTTCCAATGAAATCTCCTGAGAACACAAATATTCGTTTCCAACGAAATCACCCCAGAGCACAAAAAACTTTTTTCCAACGAAATGACTCCAGGGCACATAAAACATGCTTCCAACGAAATGACCCCCTACTTCAAAAATTTGTTTTTATCGAAATCACCTGAGAACACAAAAAATTCGCTTCCAACGAAATTACCCCAGAACACAAAAAATTCGCTTGCAAAAAAATCTCCTGAGAACACAAATATTCGCTTCCAACGAAATCACAACAAAGCACAAAAAATTCGCTGCTTACGAAATCACCCTAAAACACAAAAAATTTGCTTTCAACCAAATCACCCGAGAACACAATAAATTGACTTCCAAGGAAATCACCCCAGAGCATAAAATATTCCCTTCCAATGAAACGACTAAAGAGCACAGAAAACACTCTTCTAACTAAAGCCCTCCAGAACACAAAAAATCGCATCCAACAAAATCACCCGGGATCACAAACATTCACTTCCAACGAAATCACCCCAGAGCACAAAAAATTCGCTTCCAAAGAAATCACCCTAGAACATAAAAAATTCGCTTCCATCGAAATCACCCCAGAACAAAAAAATTTGCTTCCAAAGAAATTACCCCAGAACACAAAAATTCGCTTCCAACGAAATCACCCCAGAACACAAAAATTCGCTTTCAAAGAAAAGACCCTAGAACACAAAAATTTCGCTTCCAACTAAATCACCCAAAGAACAAAAAATTCGCTTCCAACGAAATGTCTCTAGAGCACAGAAAACACGCTTCCAACGAAATGACCCCATATTTCAAAACTTTGCTTCCAACGATATCACCCGAGTACACAAAAAATTCGCCTCCAAAGAAATCACCCCAGAACACAAAAAAATTCCCTTTCAACAAAATCACCCGAGAACAAAAAAATTCGCGTCCAAAAAATTACCACAAATAGAGAAAATTTACTTCCAACCAAATCAACCCAGAGCACAAAAAATTCCCTTCCGACAAAATCACCCGAGAACACAAATATTGGCTTCCAATGAAATTACCCCAGGACAGAAAAAATTTGCTTCCATCGAAATCACCCCAGAACACAAAAAATTCACTTCCAAAGAAATTACCCCAGAACACAAGTAATTTGCTTCCAACAAAATCACCACAAAACACAAAAAATTTGCTTCCAACGAAATGACCCATACTTCAAAAATTTTCTTCCATCGTAAAAACCGGAGAATACAAAAAATTCGCTTCGAACGAAATTACCCCAGAACACATAAAATTCGCTTGCAACGAAATCTTCTGAGAACACAAATATTCGCTTGAACGAAATCACCCCAGAACACAAAAAATTCGCTTCCAACGTAATGACTCCAGAGCACAGAAAATAGGCTTCCAACGAAATGACCGACGAGCACAAAAAAATTTGCAGCCAACAAAATCACCCAAAAACACAAAAAATTCTCTTTCAACGAAATCAACCGAGAGCACAAAAAGTGGCTTCCAAGTTAATTACAACAGAATACAAAAAATTCACTTCCAATGAAATCATCCCAGAACACAAAAAATTTGCTTCCAAAGAAATCACCCCAGAACACAAAAATTCCCTTTCAACGAAATCACCCTAGAACACAAAAAATTCTCTTTCAACGAAATCAACCGAGAACACAAAAAATTGGCTTCCAAGTTAATTACAACAGAATACAAAAAATTCGCTTCCAACGAAATCATCGCAGAACACAAAAAATTTGCTTCCAAAGAAATCACCCCAGAACACAAAAATTTCCATTCCATCAAAATGAATCCAGAACAGAGAAAACAGGCTTCCAACAAAATCATCCCAGAACACAAAAAATTTGCTTCCAGCAATATTACCCCAGAACACAAAAAATTTGCTTCCAACAAAACTACCCCAGAACACAAGAAATTCGCTTCCAACGAAATCACCCCAGAACCCCAAAAATTTGCTTCCAACGAAATAACTCCAGAGCAAGGAAAACATGCTTCCAATGAAATGACCCGCTACTTCAAAAATTTGCTTCCATCGAATAAACCGGAGAACACAAAAAATTCTCTTCCAACGATATTACCCCAGAAGACAAAAAATTCTTTTCCAACGAAATCTCCTGAGAAAACAAATATTCGCTTCCCATGAAATCACCCCAGAGCACAAATATTCGCTTCAAACGAAATCCACCTAGAACATAAAAAGTTCGCTTCCATCGAAATCACCGAGAACACAAAAAATTCTCTTTGAACGAAATTACCCCAGAACACAAGAAATTTGCTTCCAATGAAATCACTGCAAAGCACAAAAAATTCACTTCCAACGAAATCCCCCTAGAAAATAAAAAATTTGCTTACATCGAAATCACCCGAGAACATAAAAAATTCGCTTCCAACGAAATTACCCCAGAAGACAAGAAATTTGATTCCAACGAAATCACACCAAAGCACAAAAATTTAGCTGCTTACGAAATCACCATAAAACACAAAAAATTTGCTTTCAACCAAATCACCCGAGAACACAATAAATTCACTTCCAAGGAAATCACCCCAGAGCACAAAAAATTCCCTTCCAACGAAACGACTAAAGAGCACAGAAAACATGCTTCTAACTAAAGCCCTCCAGAACACAAAAAATTCGGTTCCAACAAAATCACCCATAAACACAAACATTCACTTCCAACGAAATCACCCCAGAGCACAAAAAATTTGCTTCCAAAGAAATCACCCTAGAACATAAAAAATTCGCTTCCATCGAAATCACCCCAGAACAAAAAAATTTGCTTCCAAAGAAATTACCACAGAACACAAAAATTCGCTTCCAAAGAAATCACCCCAGAACACAAAAATTCGCTTCCAAAGAAATCACCCTAGAACACAAAAATTTCGCTTCAAACTAAATCAGCCCAGAGAACAAAAAATGCCTTTCCAACGAAATGTCTGTAGAGCACAGAAAACACGCTTCCAACGAAATGACCCCATACTTCAAAAATTTGCTTCCAACGAAATCACCCGAGAACACAAAAAATTTGCCTCCAACGAAATCACCCCAGAACACAAAAAATTCCCTTTCAACAAAATCACCCGAGAACAAAAAAATTCACGTCCAAAGAAATTAGCACAAATAGAGAAAATTTACTTCCAACCAAATCAACCCAGAGCACAAAAAATTCCCTTCCAACAAAATTACCCCAGAACACAAAAAAATTCGCTTCCATAGAAATTACCCCAGAACACACGAAACTCCCTTCCAACGAAATCACCCCAGAGCACAAACTATTCGCTTCCAACGAAATGACCCCATACTTCAAAAATTTGCGTCCATCGAAATCACCTAAGAACACAAAAAATTCGCTTCCAACAAAATTACCCCAGAACACAAAAATTTTGCTTCCAACGAAATGAACCCAGAACCCCAAAAATTTGCTTCCAACAAAATTACTCCGTGGAAAGAAAACACGCTTCCAATGAAATGACCCCCTACTTCAAAAATTTGCTTCCATCAAAAAAACCAAAGAACACAAAAAATTCGCTTCCAACAAAATTACCCAGGAACACAAATATTCGCTTCCAATGAAATCACCCCAGAGCACAAAAAGTTCACGTCCAATGAAATCCCCCTAGAACATAAAAATTCACTTCCATCGAAATCAACCGAGAACACAAAAAATTCGCTTCCAACGAAATTACGAAGGAACACAAACATTTGCTTCCAAAGAAATTACCCCAGAAGACAAGAAATTCGCTTCCAACAAAATCACACCAAAGCACAAAAAATTCGCTTCCAACGAAATCACCCTAAAACACAAAAAGTTCGCTTTCAATCAAATCACCCGAAAACACAAAAAATTCGCTTCCAAAAAAATC
Organism: Meriones unguiculatus; assembly: GCF_030254825.1. Classification (NCBI taxonomy): domain Eukaryota; kingdom Metazoa; phylum Chordata; class Mammalia; order Rodentia; family Muridae; genus Meriones; species Meriones unguiculatus. The sequence goes on from NC_083353.1 coordinate 70,533,262, forward strand.
CCCCGAGAACATAAAAAGTTTGCTTGCAACGAAACAACTCTAGAGCACAGAAAACATGCTTCCAACGAAATGACCCCCTACTTCAAAAATTTGCTTCCATCGAAGAAACCGGAGAACACAAAAAATTCGCTTCCAACAAAATTACTCAGGAACACAAATATTCGCTTCCAATGAAATCACCGCAGAGCCCAAAAAATTCGCCTCCAAGGAAATCCCCCTAAAACATAAAAAAATCGCTTCCATTGAAATCAACCGAGAACACAAAAAATTCTCTTCCAACGACATTACCCCAGAAGAAAAAAATTCTTTTTCAACGAAATATCCTGAGAACACAAATATTTGCTTCCAAAGATATCATCCCAGAGCAAAAAAAAATTCGCTTCCAACGAAATCACCCCAGAACACAAAAATTCCCTTTTAACGAAATCACGCGAAAACACAAAAAAATCGCTTCCAACAAAATGACTCCAGAGCACAGAAAACAAGCTTCCAAAGAAATGACCCCATACTTCAAAAATTTCCTTCCATTGAAAAAACCAGAGAACACAAAAAATGCTCTTCCAACGACATTACCCCAGAAGACCAAAAATTCTTTTCCAACGAAATCTCCTGAGAACACAAAAATTCGCTTCCAAAGATATCGTCCCAGAGCACAAAAAGTTCGCTTCCAACAAAATCACCCTAGAACGCAAAAATTTCTATTCAAGGAAATCACCCGAGAACACAAAAAATTCTCTTCCAACGAAATGAATCCAGAGCACAGAAAACGCGCTTCCAACGAAATGACCCCCTGCTTCAAAAATTTGCTTCCTTCGAATAAAACGGAGAACACAAAAAATTCTCTTTCAAAGAAATTACCCAAAAAAACAAAAAATACTTTTCCAACTAAATCTCCGGAGAACATAAATATTTGCTTCCAAAGATATCATCCCAGAGCAAAAAAAAATTGCTTCCAATGAAATTACCCTAGAACACAAAAATTCCCATTCAACGAAATCACCCGAGAACAGAAAAAATTCGCTTCCAACGAAATCACCCCAGAGCACAAATAATTCGCTTCCAACGAAATGACTCCAGAGCACAGAAAACACGCGTCCAATGAAATGACCACCTATTTCAAAAATTTGCTTCCATCGAAAAAACCGGAGAACACAAAAAATTCTCTTCCAACGATATTACCCCAGAAGATAAAAAATTCTTTTCCAACGAAATCTCCTGAGAACACAAAAATTCGCTTCCAAAGATATCGTCCCAGAGCACAAAATGTTCGCTTCCAACGAAATCACCCTAGAACGCAAAAATTTCTATTCAAGGAAATCACCCGAGAGCACAAAAAATTCTCTTCCAACGAAATGAATCCAGAGCACAGAAAACGCGCTTCCAACGAAATGACCCCCTGCTTCAAAAATTTGCTTCCTTCGAATAAAACGGAGAACACAAAAAATTCTCTTTCAAAGATATTACCCAAGAAAACAAAAAATACTTTTCCAACTAAATCTCCGGAGAACATAAATATTCGCTTCCAAAGATATCATCCCAGAGCAAAAAAAATTTGCTTCCAATGAAATTACCCTAGAACACAAAAATTCCCTTTCAACGAAATCACCCGCGAACAGAAAAAATTCGCTTCCAACGAAATCACCCCAGAGCACAAATAATTCGCTTCCAACGAAATGACTCCAGAGCACAGAAAACGCGCTTCCAACGAAATGACCCCCTGCTTCAAAAATTTGCTTCCTTCGAATAAAACGGAGAACACACAAAATTCTCTTCCAACGATATTACCCCAGAAGACAAAAAATTCTTTTGCAACGAAATCTCCTGAGAACACAAATATTCGCTTCCAAACATATCATCCCAGAGCAAAAAAAAATTCGCTTCCAACGAAATCCCTCCAGAACACAAAAATTCCCTTTCAAAAAAATCATGCGAGAACACAAAAATTCGCTTCAAACGAAATCACCATAGAATGAAAAAATTCCCTTTCAACGAAATTACCCGAGAACCCAAAAAATTCGCTTCAAAAGAAATCACCCCAGAACACAAAAAATTCGCTTCCAACGAAATGACTCCTGAGCACAGAAAACAAGCTTCCAACGAAATGACCCCCTACTTCAAAAAATTGCTTCCATCGAAAAAACCGGAGAACACAAAAAATTCTCTTCCAACGATATTACCCCAGAAGATAAAAAATTCTTTTGCAACGAAATCTCCTGAGAAAACAAATATTCGCTTCCAAAGATATCATCCCAGAGGACAAAAAATTCGCTTCAAACGAAATCACCCTAGAACACAAAAATTCCCTTTCAACGAAATCACCAGAGAACACAAAAAATTCGCTTCCAAAGAAATCACCCCAGAGCACAGAAAATTCGATTCCAACAAAATGACTCCAGAGCACAGAAAACATGCTCACAGTAAAATGACCCCCTACTTCAAAAATTTGCTTCCATCGAAAAAACGAAAGAACACAAAAATTCTCTTCCAACGATATTACCCCAGAAGACAAAAAATTCATTTCCAACGAAGTCTCCTAAGAACACAAATATTTGCTTCCAAAGATATCATCCCAGAGCACAAAAAATTCGCTTCCAACGAAATAACCCTAGAACACAAAAATTCCCTTTCAACAAAATCACCTGAGACCACAAAAAATTCGCTTCCAACGAAATGACTCCAGAGCACAGAAAAAATGATTCCAACGAAATGACACCCTACATCAAAATTTGGTTCCATAGAAAAAAACGGAGAACACAAAAAATTCTCTTCCAACGACATTACCCCAGAAGACAAAAAAATACTTTTAAAAACGAAATCTACTGAGAACACAAATATTCGCTTCCAAAGATATAATCCCAGAGCACAAAAAATTCGCTTCCAACGAAATCACCCCAGAACACAAAAATTCCCTTTCAAAGAAATCACGCGAGAACACAAAAAATTCGCTTCCAACGAAATCACCCCAGAGTACAAAAAATTCGCTTCCAAAGAAATGACTCCAGATCATAGAAAACACGCTTCCAACGAAATGACCCACTACTTCAAAAAATTGCTTCCATCGAAAAAATTAGAGAACACAAAAAATTCTCTTCCAACGCCATTACCCCAGAAGAGAAAAAATTCTTTTCCAACGAAATCTCCTGAGAACACAAATATTCGCTTCCAAACATATGATCCCAGAGCACAACAAATATGCTTCCAATGATATCACCCATGAACGCAAAAATTCCCTTTCAAAGAAATCACGCGAGAACACAAAAAATTCGCTTCCAAGGAAATTACTCCAGAACACAAAAAATTTGGTTGCAACGAAATCTCCTAAGAACACAAATACTCGCTTCCAACGAAATCACCCCAGAGCACCAAAAATTTGAATCCAACGAAATGACTCCAGTGCACAGAAAACACGCTTCCAACAATATGACCCACTACTTCAAAAATGTGCTTCCATCGAAAAAACCGGAGAACACAAAAAATTCTCTTCCAAAGACATTACCCCAGAAGACAAAAAATTCTTTTCCAATGAAATCTCCTGAGAACACAAACATTCGCTTCCAAAGATAACATCCCAGAGCACAAAAAATTCGCTTCCAATGAAATCACCCCAGAGCACAGAAAATTCGCTTCCAAAAAAATGACTCCAGAGCACAGAAAACATGCTTCTAATGAAATGACCCCCTACTTCAAAAAATTGCTTCCATCGAAAAAAGTGGAGAACACAAAAAAATCTCTTCCAACGACATTAACCCAGAAGAAAAAAAATTCTTTTACAACTAATTCTCCTGAGAACACAAATATTCGCTTCCAAAGATATCATCCCAGAGGAAAAAAATTCGCTTCCAACGAAATCACCCCAGAACACAAAAAATCCCTTTCAAAGAAATCATGCGAGAACAAAAAAATTTGCTTCCAACGAAATCACCCTAGAATGCAAAAATTCCCTTTCAACGAAATTGCCCGAGAACCCAAAAAAATTCGCTTCCAAAGAAATCACCCCAGAGCACAAAAATTCTCTTCCAACAAAATGACTCCAGAGCAAAGAAAACATGCTCACAATGAAATGACCACCTACTTCAAAAATTTGCTTCCATCAAAAAAACCGGAGAACACACAAAATTCTCTTCCAACGATATTACCCCAGAAGACAAAAAATTCTTTTCCAACGAAATCTCCAGAGAACACAAATATTCGCTTCCAAAGATATCATCCCAGAGCACAAAAAATTCGCTTCCAACGAAATTACCCCAGAATACAAAAAATTTGCTTCCATGAAATCACCCCAGAACACAAAAAATTCGCTTCCAACGAAATGACTCCAGAGCATAGAAAACACACTTCCAACGAAATCACCCCCTGCTTCAAAAATTTGCCTCCAACGAAAAAACCTGAGAAAACAAAAAATTCGCTTCCAACGAAATTACGCCAGAACACAAAATATTCGCTTGCAACAAAATCTTCTGAGAATACATATATTGGCTTCCAACGAAATCACCCCAGAACACAAAAAATTTGCTTCCAACATAATGACTCCAGAGCAGAGAAAACACGCTTCAAACGAAATGACCCCATATTTGAAAAATTTGCTTCCATCGAAATCACCTGAAAACAAAAAAAATTCGCTTCCAACGAAATTACCCCAAAACACAATAAATTCGCTTCCAACGATATCTCCTGAGAACTCAAATATTTGCTTCCAAAGAAATCATCCCAGAGCACAAAAAAATTTGCTTCCAACGAAATCACCCTAGAACACAAAAAATTCCCTTTCAAGAAATCACCCGAGAACACAAAAAATTCACGTCCAACGAAATTACGACAAAATAGAAAAATTTTGCTTCCATCGAAATCACCCCTGAACAAAAAAATTCGCTGCCAACGAAATCACCCTAGAACACAAAACATTCCCTTTCAACGAAATCACCCGAGAACACAAAAAATTAGCTTCCAACCAATTCACCCCAGAATCCAAAAAATTCGCTTCCAACCAAATGACTCCAGAGCACAGAAAACAGGCGTCCAACGAAATCACCCCAGAACACAAAAAATTTGCTTCCATCGAAAATACCCGAGAACACAAAAAATTCGCTTCCAACGAAATTACCCCAGAACACAAAAAATTCGCTTCCAACGAAATTACCCCAGAACATAAAAATTCGCTTGCAACGAAATATCCTAAGAACACAAATATTAGCTTCCAATCAAATCACCCCAGAGCACAAAAAATTCGCTTCCAACGAAATAACACCAGAACACAAAAAATTCGCTTCCAACGAAATTACCCCAGAACACAAAAAAATTCGCATGCAATGAAATCTTCTGAGAACACGAATATTCGCTTCCAAAGAAATCACCACAGAACACAAAAAATTAGCTTCCAACATAATGACTCCAGAGCAGAGAAAAAAGGATTCAAACGAAATGACCCCATAGTTCAAAAATTTGCTTCCATCGAAAACACAAAAAATTCGCTTCTAACGAAATTACCCCAGAACACAATAAATTCGCTTCCAACGATACCTCCTGAGAACACAAATATTTGCTTCCAAAGAAATCATCCCAGAGCACAAAAAAATTCGCTTCCAATGAAATCACCCTGGAACACAAAAAATTCCCTTTCAACCAAATCACCCGAGAACACAAAAAATTCACGTCCAACGAAATTACCACAGAACAGAAAAATTTTGCTTCCATCGAAATCACCCCTGAACACAAAAAATTCGCTGCCAACGAATTCACCCCAGAACACAAAAAATTTGCTACCAACGAAATCACCCCAGAACACAAAAAAATCGCTTCCAACGAAATCAACCTTGAACACAAAAAATTCCTTTTCAACGAAAAGACCCGAGAACAAAAAAATTCGCTTCCAACGAAATCACCCCAGAGAACAAAAAATTCCCTTCCAACGAAATGACTCCAGAGCACAGAAAACACGCTTCCAATGAAATGATGCCAGAACACTAAAAATTTCCTTTAAACGAAATCACCCGAGAACACAAAAAATTCGATTCCAACGTAAATACCCAAGAAAACAAAAAATGCGCTTCCAACGAAATCACCCTAGAACACAAAAAATTCCCTTTAAATGAAATCACCCAAGAACACAAAAAATTCGCTTCCAACGAAATCAACCCTGAGCACCAAAAATTCTCTTCCAACCAAGTGACTCCAGAGCACAGAAAACACGCTTCCAACAAAATGACCCCCTACTTCAAAAATTTACTTCCATCGAAAAAAACGGACAACACAAACAATTCGCTTCCAACAAAATTTCCACAGAACACAAAAAATTCGCTTCCAAAGAAATCACCCAGGAAGACAAAAAATTCGCTTCCAACGAAATGACTCCAGAGCACAGAAAACAGGCTTCCAAAGAAATGACCCCAGAACACAAAAATTCCCTTTCAACGAAATCACCTGAGAACACAAAAAATTCACTTCCAACGAAATCACCACAGAGTACAAAAAATTCGCTACCAACGAAATGACTCCAGAGCACAGAAAACATGCTTCCAACGAAATGACACACTATTTCAAAATTTGCTTCCATCGAAAAGACCGGAGAACAGAAAAAATTCTCTTCCAACGATATTACCCCAGACGACAAAAAATTCTTTTCCAACGAAAACTCTTGAGAACACAAATATTCACTTCCAAAGATATCATCCCAGAGCAAAAAAAATTCGCTTCCAACGAAATCACCCAAGAACACAAAAATTCCCTTTCAACGAAATCACCCGAGAACACAAAAAATTCGCTTCCAACGAAATGACTCGAGAGGACAGAAAACAATGTAGCAATGAAATGACCCGAGAACACAAAAAATTCGCTTCCAAAGAAATCACCCTAAAACATAAAAATTGGCTTCCATCGAAATAACCACAGAAGACAAAAAATTCCCTTCTAACCAAATCACCCCAGAGCACAAAAAATTCGCTTCCAACGAAATCACCCTAGAACATAAAAAATTCGCTTTCAACGAAATCACTCGAGATTAGAAAAAATTCGCTTCCAACGAAATCACCCCAGAGCACAAAAAATTCACTGCCAAAGAAATGACTCCAGAGCACAGAAAACACGCTTCCAAAGAAAGGACCCTCTACTTAAAAAATTTGCTTCCATCGAAAAAACCGGAGAACACAAAAAATTCACTTCCAACGAAATAACCCCAGAACACAAAAAATTCACTTGCAACGAAATATCCTGAGAACACAAATATTAGCTTCCAATCAAATCACCCCAGAGCACAAAAAATTCGCTTCCAACGAAATCACCCCAGAACACAAAAAATTCGCTTCCAACGAAATGACTCCAGAGCACAGAAAACACGCTTCCAACGAAATGATACCATACTTCGAAAATTTGCTTCAATCGAAAAAACCGGAGAAAACAAAAAATTTTCTTCCAACGATATTACCCCACAAGACAAAATATTCGCTTCCAAAAAATCTGCTGAGAACACAAATATTCGCATCGAAAGAAATCATTCCAGAGCACAAAAAAATTCCCGTTCAACGAAATAACCCGAGAACACAAAAAATTCACGTCCAACGAAATTACCACAGAACAGAAAAAATTTGCTTCCATCGAAATCACCCCAGAATACAATAAATTCGCTTCCAACGAAATCACCCTACATCACAAAAAATTTGTTCCAACGAAATGACTCCAGAGCTCAGAAAACACGCTTCGAACGAAATGATACCATACTTCAAAAATTTGCTTCCAATGAAATCACCCAAGAGCACAAAAAATTAGCTTCCAATGAAATGATTCCAGAGCACAGAAAACACGCTTCCAATGAAATGATGCGAGAACACTAAAAATTTCCTTTCAATGAAATCACCCGAGAACACAAAAAATTCGCTTCCAACGTACTTACCCCAGAAAACAAAAAATGCGCTTCCAACGAAATCACCCTAGAACACAAAAAATTCCCTTTAAATGAAATCACCCGAGAACACAAAAAATTCGCTTCTAACGAAATCAACCCAGAGCACCAAAAATTCGCTTCCAACGAAATGACTCCAGAGCACAGAAAACACACTTCCAACGAAATGACCCCCTGCTTCAAAAATTTGCTTCCATCGAAAAAAACGGAGAAAACAAAATATTCGCTTCCAAGGAAATTACCCCAGAACACAAAAAATTAGCTTCCAACATAATGAATCCAGAGCAGAGAAAACACGCTTCCAACGAAATGACCCCATATTTCAAAAATTTGTTTCCATCGAAATCACCCGAAAACAAAAAATTCGCTTCTAACGAAATTACCCCAGAACACAATAAATTCGCTTCCAACGATACCTCCTGAGAACACAAATATTTGCTTCCAAAGAAATCATCCCAGAGCACAAAAAAATCCGCTTCCAATGAAATCACCCTGGAACACAAAAAATTCCCTTTCAACCAAATCACCCGAGAACACAAAAAATTCACGTCCAACGAAATTACCACACAACAGAAAAATTTTGCTTCCATCGAAATCACCCCTGAACACAAAAAATTCGCGGCCAAAGAAATCACCGGAGAACACAAAAAATTCGCTTCCAACGTAATTACTCCAGAAGACAAAAAATTCGCTTCCAACGAATTCAACCTTGAACACAAAAAATTCCCTTTCAACGAAATCACCCGGGAACAAAAAAATTCGCTTCTAACGAAATCAACCCAGAGAAAAAAAAATTCCCTTCCAACGAAATGACTCCAGAGCACAGAAAACACGATTCCAATGAAATGACCCCCTACTTCAAAAATTTGCTTCGATCGAAAAAACCGGAGAACAGAAAAAATTCACTTCCATCGAAATCACCCCAGGACACAAAAAATTCCCTTTCAATGAAATCACCCGAGAACACAAAATATTCGCTTCCAACGAAATCACCCCAGAGCACAAAAAATTCCCTTCCAACGAAATGACTCCAGAGCACAAAAAACACGCTTCCAACGAAATGAGCCCAGAACACAAAAAATTCCCTTTCAACGAAATCACCCGAGAACCCAAAAAATTTGCTTCCAACGAAATCACCCAAGAGCACAAAAAATTCGCTTCCAACGAAATGACTCCAGAGCACAGAAAACACGCTTCCAACGAAATGACCCCAGAACACTAAAAATTTGCGGCCAAAGAAATCACCCGAGAACACAAAAAAATTAGCTTCCAACCAATTCACCCCAGAACCCAAAAAATTCTCTTCCAACCAAATGACTCCAGAGCACAGAAAACAGGCTTCCAATGAAAAGACCCCAGAACACAAAAAATTCGCTTCGAACGAAGTTACCCCAGAACACAAAAATTCGCTTCCAACGACATCACCCCAACACACAAAAAATTTACTTCCAAAGAAATCAACCCAGAACACGAAAAATTTGCTTCTATCGAAATCACCTGAGAACAGAAAAAAATTCGCTTCCAACAAAAATACCCCAGAACATAAAAAATTAGCTTCCAACGAAATCACCAGGGAACACAAATATTTGCTTCCAACGAAATCAACCAGGAACATGAAACATTCGCTTCCATCGAAATCACCCGAGAACACAAAAAAATTCGCTTCCAACGAAATTACCCCAGAGCACAAAAAAATTGCTTTCAACGAAATCACCCCATACTTCAGAAAAATTCACTTCCAACTAAATTGCCCCAGAACACAAAAAATTCGCTTCCAACGAAATCAACCCAGAACACAAAAAATTTGCTTCCATCGAAATCACCAGAGAACAGAAAAAATTTGCTTCTAACGAAATCACCCGGGAACACAAATATTAGCTTCCAATGAAATCACCCTAAAACCAAAAAATTCTTTTCCAACGAAATCTCCTGAGAACACAAATATTCGCTTCCAAAGAAATCACCCCAGAGCACCAAAAATTCGCTTCCAACAAAATTACCCTAAGGCAAAAAAAAAATTCACTTTCAATGAAATCACCTGAGAACACAAAAAATTCGGGTCCAACGAAATCAACCCAGAACACAAAAAATTCGCATCCAAAGAAATCACCCAGAACACAAAATTTTCCCTTCCAACGAAATGACTCCAAAACACAGAAAACACGCTTCCAATGAAATCACCCCAGAGCACAAAAAATTCGCTTCCAACAAAATCAACCCAGAACACAAAAAATTTCCTTCTATCCAAATCACCTGAGAACAGAAAAAATTCTCTTCCAAAGAAATTACACCAGAATAGATAAACTTACTTCCACCCAAATCAAGCCAGAGCACAAAAAATTCCCTTCCAAAAAAATCACCCGAGAACACAAATATTGGCTTCCAACGAAATTACCCCAGAACGGAAAATTTTTACTTGCATCGAAATCCCCCAGAACACAAAAAATTCGCTTCCAACGAAATTCCCGCAGAACACAAAAAAATTGCTTCCAAAGAAATCACCCTAGAACACAAAAAATTCGCTTCCAACAAAATCACCCCAGAACACAAAAAATTTGCTTCCAAGGAAATGACTCCAATGCACAGAAAACATGCTTCCAACGAAATCACCCCATACTTCAAAAAAAAAAAATCACTTTCAACAAAATTGCCCCAGAACACAAAAAATTCTCTTCCAACGAAATCAACCCAGAACACAAAATATTCGCTTCCATCAAAATCACCCCAGAACACAAAAAATTCGTTTCCATCGAAATCACCCCAGAAAACAAAAAATTCGATCCCAAAGTAATTACCCCAGAACACAAAAATTGCTTCTATTGAAATTACCCCAGAACACAAAAAATTCGCTTCCAAAGAAATCACCACAGAACACAAAAATTTTGCATCCAACGAAATGACTCCAGAGCACAGAAAACACGCTTCCAACAAAATGACCTACTACTTCAAAAACTTGCTTCCATCGAAAAAAAAAGGAGAAAACAAAAAATTCTCTTCCAACGATATTACCCCAGAAGACAAAAAATTAGCTTCCAACTAAATCTCCTGAGAACACAAATAGTCGCTTCCAAAAATATCATCCCAGAGCACAAAAAATTTGCTTCCAACGAAATGACTCCAGAGCACAAGAAAACACGCTTCCAACTAAAGACCTCCTGAGCACAAAAAATTCGCTTCCAACAAAATCACCCTAGAACATAAAAAATTCACTTTCAAATAAATCACCCAAGAACACAAAAAATTTGCTTCCAAAGAACTGAATCCAGAGCACAGAAAACACGTTTCGAACGAAATGATACCATACTTCAATAATTTGCTTCCATCGAAATCACCTGAGAATACAAAATATTCTCTTCCAACGAAATTACCCCAGAACACAAAAAAATTCGCTTCCAAAGAAATCAACCCAGAACACAAAAAATTCACTTCCAACGAAATCACCCCAGAACACAAAAAATTTGGTTCCAATGAAATAACTGCAGAGCACAGAAAACACGCTTCCAATGAAAGGACCCAGAAGACAAAAAATTCGCTTCCAAAGAAATCACCATAGAACATAAAAAATTCGCTTTCAACGAAATCACCCGAGAACACAAAAAATTCGCTTCCAACGAAATTACCCTAGAACACAAAAAATTCGCTTGCAACGAAATCTCCTGAGAACACAAATATTCGCTTCAAACGAAATCATCGCGGATCACAAAAAATTCGCTTCCAATGAAATGACTCCAGAGCACAGAAAACATGCTTCCAACGAAATGACCCCCTACTTCAAAAATTTGCGTCCATCGAAAAAACCAGAGAACACAAAAAATTTGCTTCCAACCATATTACCCCAGAAGACGAAATATTCTTTTCCAACGAAATCTCCTGAGAACACAAATATTCTCTTCCAAAGATATCATCCCAGAGCACAAAATTTTGCTCCCAACGAAATCACCTTAGAACAAAAAATTCCCTTCCAAAGAAATCACCCCAGAGCAGAAAAAATTTGCTTCCACCGAAATGACTCCAAAGCACAGAAAACACGCTTCCAAAAAAATGAATACAGAACACAAAAATTATTCCAACGAAATCACCCTAGTACATAAAAAATTCGCTTCCATGGAAATCACCACAGAAGACAAAAAATTTGTTTCCAATGAAATCACCCCAGAGCACAAAGAATTCGCTTCCAACGAAATGACTCCAGAGCACAGAAAACAAGCTTCAAATGAAATTACCCCAGAACACAAAAAATTCGCTTCCAACGAAATCACCCTAGAACATAAAAAATTCGCTTCCTTCGAAATCACCACAGAAGACAAAAAATTCGCTTCCAACCAAATGACCCCAGAGCTCAAAAAATTCACTTTTACGAAATTACCCTAGAACATAAAAAATTCGCATTCAACAAAATCACCCGAGAACACAAAATATTTGCTTCCAACGAAATCACCCCAGAGCACAAAAAATTCGCTGCCAACGAAATGATTCCAGAGCACAGAAAACACGCTTCCAACGAAATGACCCCATACTTCAAAAATTTGCTTCCATCGAAATCACCCAAGAACACAAAAAATTCGCTTCCAACGAAATTACCCCAGAACACAAAAAATTCGCTTGCAACGAAATCTTCATAGAACACAAATAGTCGCTGCCAACGAAATCACCTGAGAACACAAAATATTTGCTTGCAACGAAATCTCCTTAGAAGAAAATATTCGTTTCCAAGGAAATCACCCCAGAGCACAAAAAATTCGCTTCCAAAGGAATCACTCTTAAACATAAAAAATTCGCTGCCAACGAAATGACTCCAGAGCACAGAAAACACGCTTCCAACAAAATGACCCCAAACTTCAAAAATTTGCTTCCATTGAAATCATCCGAGAACATAAAAAATTTGCTTCCAACGAAATTACCCCAGAACCCAAAAAATTCGCTTGCAACAAAATCGTCTGAGAACACATATATTCGCTTCCAACGGAATCACACCAGAACACAAAAAATTCGCTTCCAACTAAATGACTCCAGAGCACAGAAAACACGCTTCCAAAGAAAGGATCCCATACTTCAAAAATTTGCTTCCATCGAAATCACCCGAGAACACAAAAAATTCTCTTCCAAAGAAATCACCCCAGAGCACAAAAAATTCGCTTCCAACCAAATGACTCCTGAGCACAGAAAACACGCTTCCAACGAAATGACCACATACTTCAAAAATTTGCTTCCATCGAAATCACCCCAGAACACAAAAAATTCGCTTCCAACGAAATCTCCTGAGAACACAAATATTCGCTTCCAACGAAATCACCCCAGAACACAAAAAATTCGCTTGCAATGAAATCTCCTGAGAACACAAATATTCGCTTCCAACGAAATCACCACAGAGCACAAAAAATTCGCTTCCAACGAAATGACTCCAGAGCACCGAAAACACGCTTCCAATGAAAAGACCCCCTACTTCAAAAATTTGCTTCCATCGAAAAGACCGTAGTACACAAAACATTCTCTTTTAAAGATATTACCCCAGAAGACAGAAAAAATCTTTTCCAAGGAAATCTCCTGAGAACACCAATATTCCCTTCCAAAGATATCATCCCAGATCAGAAAAAAATTGCTTCCAATTAAATCACTCTAGAACACAAAAATTCCCTTTCAACGAAACCACCCGAGAACACAAAAAATTCGCTTCCAACGAAATTACCACAGAGCACAAAAAATTCGCTTCCAAAGAAATGACTCCAGGGCACAGAAAACATGATTCCAACGAAATGACCCCATATTTCAAAAATTCGCTTCCATCGAAATCCCCAGAGAACACAAAAAAATTCGCTTCCAACGAAATCACCCCAACACACAAAAAATTTACTTCCAAAGAAATCAACCCAGAACACGAAAAATTTGCTTCTATCGAAATTACCCGAGAACAGAAAAAAAATCGCTTCCAACAAAAATACCCCAGAACATAAAAAATTAGCTTCCAACGAAATCACCAGGGAACACAAATATTTGCTTCCAACGAAATCACCCAGGAACATAAAACTTTCGCTTCCATCGAAATCACCCGAGAACACAAAAAATTCGTTTCCAATGAAATCACCCCAGAGCACAAAGAATTCGCTTCCAACGAAATGAATCCAGAGCACAGAAAACAAGCTTCAAATGAAATTACCCCAGAACACAAAAATTCGCTTCCAACGAAATCACCCTAGAACATAAAAAATTCACTTCCTTTGAAATCACCACAGAAGATAAAAAATTCGCTTCCAACCAAATCACCCCAGAGCACAAAAAATTCGCTTTTACGAAATTACCCTAGAACATAAAAAATTCGCTTTCAACGAAATCACCCGAGAACACAAAATATTCGCTTCCAAAGAAATCACCCCAGAGCACAAAAAATTCGCTGCCAACGAAATGACTCCAGAGCACAGAAAACACGCTTCCAACGAAATGACGCCATACTTCAAAAATTTGCTTCCATCGAAATCACCCAAAAACACAAAAAATTCGCTTCCAACGAAATTACCCCAGAACACAAAGAATTCGCTTGCAACGAAATCTTCTGAGCACACATATATTCGCTTCCACAGAAATCATCGCAGAGCACCAAAAAATTCGCTTCCAAAGAAATCTCCCTAGAACACAAAAAATTCCCTTTCAACGAAATCACCCGAGAACACAAAAAATTCCCTTTCAACGAAATCACCTAAGAACACAAATAATTCGTTTGCAATGAAATCTCCTAAGAACACAAATATTCGCTTCAAACGAATTCACCCCAGAGCAAAAAAAATTCCCTTCCAACGAAATTACTCCAGAGCACAGAAAACATGCTTCAAAAGAAATGACCCCATACTTCAAAAATTTACTTACATCCAAAAAACCGGAGAACACAAAAAATTCACTTGCAACGAAATCTTCTGAGAACACAAATATTCGCTGCCAACGAAATCACCCGAGAACACAAAAAATTTGCTTGCAACGAAATCTCCTGAGAAGAAAATATTCGTTTCCAACGAAATCACCGCAGAGCACAAAAAATTCGCTTCCAAAGAAATGACTCCAGAGCACAGAAAACACGCGTCCAACGAAATGACCCTCTACTTCAAAAATTTGCTTCCATCGAAAAGACCGTAGTACACAAAAATTCTCTTTTAAAGATATTACCCCAGAAGACAAAAAAATCTTTTCCAAGGAAATCTCCTGAGAACACCAATATTCACTTCCAAAGATATCATCCCAGATCAGAAAAAAATTGCTTCCAATTAAATCACCCTAGAACAAAAAAAATTCCCTTTCTACGAAATCACCCGAGAACACAAAAAATTCGCTTCCAACGAAATCACCACAGAGCACAAAAAATTCGCTTTCAAAGAAAAGACTCCAGAGCACAGAAAATATGATTCCAATGAAATGACCCCATATTTCAAAAATATGCTTCCATCGAAATCCCCAGAGAACACAAAAAATTCGCTTCCAACAAAATCACCGCAGAGCACAAAAAATTCGCTTCCAACGAAATGACTCCAGAGCACATAAAATAAGCTTCAAATGAAATTACCCCAGAACACAAAAAATTCGCTTCCAACGAAATCACCCTAGAACATAAAAAATTCGCTTCCATCGAAATCACCACAGAAGACAAAAAATTCACTTCCAACCAAATCACCCCAGATCTCAAAAAATTCGCTTTTATGAAATTACCCTAGAACATAAAAAATTCGCTTTCAACGAAATCACCCGAGAACACAAAATATTCGCTTCCAAAGAAATCACCGCAGAGCCCAAAAAATTAGCTGCCAACGAAAAGACTTCAGAGTACAGAAAACACGCTTCCAAAGAAATGATCCCATACTTCAATAATTTGCTTCCATCGAAATCACCCAAGAACACCAAAAATTCGCTTCAAACGACATGAACCCATAACACAAAAAATTTGCTTACATCGAAATCACCCGAGAACAGAAAAAATTCGCTTCCAAAGAAATTACGCCAGACCACCAAAAATTCGCATCCAATGAAATCACACGAGAACAAAAATATTAGCTTCCAACGAAATCACGCTACAACATAAAAAAATCGCTTCCATCGAAATCACCCGAGAACACAAAAAAATTCGCTTCCAACGAAATTACCTCAGAACAGAAGAAATTCCCTTCCAACAAAATGGCTCCAGAGTACAGAAAACACGCTTCCAATGAAATGACCCCCTACTTCAAAAATTTGCTTCCATCGAAAAAACCAGAGAACACAAAAAATTCGCTTCCAACGAAATCACCCTAGAACACAAAAAATTCGCTTCCAATAAAATCACCCCAGAACACAAAAAATTCGCTTCCAAAGAAATCACCACAGAGCATAAAAAATTCGCTTTCAACGAAATCACCCTAAAGCAAAAAAATTCACTTTCAACGAAATCACCCGAGAACACAAAAAATTCACATACAACGAAATTACCCGAGAATTGAAAAAATTTACTTCCAACCAAATCAACCTAGAGCACAAAAAATTCCCTTCCAACAAAATCACCCGAGAACACAAATATTGACTTCCCACGAAATTACCCCAGAATGGAAAAAGTTTGCTTCCATCGAAATCACCCCAGAACACAAAAAAATCGCTTCCAACGAAATCACCCCAACACACAAAAAATTTACTTCCAAAGAAATCAACCCAGAACACGAAAAATTTGCTTCTATTGAAATCACCCGAGAACAGAAAAAAATTCGCTTCCAACAAAAATACCCCAGAACATGAAAAATTAGCTTCCACCGAAATCACCAGGGAACAAATATATTTGCATCCAACGAAATCACCCAGGAACATAAAAAATTCGCTTCCAACGAAATGTCCCTATACTTCAGAAATTTGCTTCCATCGAAATTACCTGAGAACACAAAAAATTCGCTTCCAACGAAATTACCCCAGAACACAAAAAATTCGCTTGCAAAGAAATCTCCTGAGAAGACAAATATTCGCTTCCAAAGAAATCACCCCAGAGCACAAAAAATTCGCTTCCAACGAAATCACCCCAAGCACAAAAAATTCGCTTTCAATGAAATGAGCCCATACTTGAAAAATTTGCTTCATCGAAATCACCCGAGAACACGAAAAATTCGCTTCCAAAGAAATTACCCCAGAACACAAAAATTTGCTTCCAAGGAAATCACCCCAGAACACAAAAAATTTGCTTCCAAAGAAATGACTCCAGAGCACAGAAAACATGCTTCCAATGAAATCACCCCATACTTCAGAAAAATTCACTTCCAACTAAATTGCCCCAGAACACAAAAAATTCGCTTCCAACGAAATCAACCCAGAACACAAAAAATTTGCTTCCATCGAAATCACCCGAGAACAGAAAAAATTCACTTCTAACGAGATCACCCGGGAACACAAATATTAGCTTCCAATGAAATCACCATAAAATCAAAAAATTCTTTTCCAACGAAATCTCCTGAGAACACAAATATTCGCTTCCAAAGAAATCACCCCAGAGCACCAAAAATTCACTTCCAACGAAATAACCCTAAGGAAAAAAATTTCACTTTCAACGAAATCACCTGAGAACACAAAAAATTCGTGTCCAATGAAATCAACCCAGAACACAAAAAATTCACTTTCAATGAAATCACCTGAGAACAAAAAAATTCACGTCCAACGAAATTACCCCAGAATAGAAAAAAATTGCTTCCGACGAAATCACCCCAGAGCACAAAAAATTCCCTTCCAATAAATCACCTGAGAACAAAAATATTCGCTTCCCACAAAATTGCCCCAGAACGGAAATAATTTCTTTCCATCGAAATCACCGCAGAACAGAAAAAATTCGCTTCCAACGAAATGATTCCAGAGCACAGAAAACATGCTTCCAACGCAGTCACCCCAGAACACAAAAAAATTCCTTCCAACGAAATGACCCCAGAACACAAAAAATTCCCTTTCAACGAAATCACCCTAGAACCCAAAAAAATTGCTTCCAACGAAATCACCCAAGAGCACAAAAAATTAGCTTCCAACGAAATGATTCCAGCGCACAGAAAACACGCTTCGAATGAAATGATGCCAGAACACTAAAAATTTCCTTTCAATTAAATCACCCGAGAACACAAAAAATTCGCTTCCAAAGTAATTACCCCAGAAAACAAAAAATGCGCTTCCAACGAAATCACCCTAGAACACAAAAAATTCCCTTTAAATGAAATCACCCGAGAACACAAAAAATTTGCTTCCAACGAAATCACTCCAGAGCACCAAAAATTTTCTTCCAACCAAGTGACTCCAGAGCACAGAAAACATGCTTCCAACAAAATGACCCCCTACTTCAAAAATTTGCTTCCATCGAAAAAACCGGAGATCACAAAAAATTCGCTTCCAACACAATTTCCACAGACCACAAAAAATTTGCTTTCAACGAAATCACCCCAGAACACAAAAAATTCGCTTCCAACGAAATGACTCCAGAGCACAGAAAACAGACTTCCAAAGAAATGACCTCAGAACACAAAAAATTCCCTTTCAACGAATCACCCGAGAACACAAAAAATTCACTTCCAACGAAATGACTCCATAGCACAGAAAACATACTTCCAACGAATTGACACACTATTTCAAAATTTGCTTCCATCAAAAAGACAGGAGAACGCAAAAAATTCTCTTCCAACGATATTACCCCAGAAGACAAAAAATTCTTTTCGAACGAAAACTCCTGAGAACACAAATATTCGCTTCCAAAGATATCATCCCAGAGCACAAAAAAATTCGCTTCCAACGAAATAACCCTAGAACATAAAAAATTTGCTTTCAACGAAATCACCCGAGAATAGAAAATATTCGCTTCCAACGAAATCACCCCAGAGCACAAAAAATTCACTGCCAAAGAAATGACTCCAGAGCACAGAAAACACGCTTCCAATGAAATGACCCTCTACTTAAAAAAATTGCTTCCATAGAAAAACCGGAGAACACAAAAAATTCGCTTCCAACGAAATTACCCCAGAACATAAAAATTCGCTTGCAACGAAATATCCTAAGAACACAAATATTAGCTTCCAATCAAATCACCCCAGAGCACAAAAAATTCGCTTCCAACGAAATCACCCTAGAACATAAAAAATTCGCTTCCATCGAAATCACCACAGAAGACAAAAAATTCACTTCCAACCAAATCACCCCAGATCTCAAAAAATTCGCTTTTATGAAATTACCCTAGAACATAAAAAATTCGCTTTCAACGAAATCACCCGAGAACACAAAATATTCGCTTCCAAAGAAATCACCGCAGAGCCCAAAAAATTAGCTGCCAACGAAAAGACTTCAGAGTACAGAAAACACGCTTCCAAAGAAATGATCCCATACTTCAATAATTTGCTTCCATCGAAATCACCCAAGAACACCAAAAATTCGCTTCAAACGACATGAACCCATAACACAAAAAATTTGCTTACATCGAAATCACCCGAGAACAGAAAAAATTCGCTTCCAAAGAAATTACGCCAGACCACCAAAAATTCGCATCCAATGAAATCACACGAGAACAAAAATATTAGCTTCCAACGAAATCACGCTACAACATAAAAAAATCGCTTCCATCGAAATCACCCGAGAACACAAAAAAATTCGCTTCCAACGAAATTACCTCAGAACAGAAGAAATTCCCTTCCAACAAAATGGCTCCAGAGTACAGAAAACACGCTTCCAATGAAATGACCCCCTACTTCAAAAATTTGCTTCCATCGAAAAAACCAGAGAACACAAAAAATTCGCTTCCAACGAAATCACCCTAGAACACAAAAAATTCGCTTCCAATAAAATCACCCCAGAACACAAAAAATTCGCTTCCAAAGAAATCACCACAGAGCATAAAAAATTCGCTTTCAACGAAATCACCCTAAAGCAAAAAAATTCACTTTCAACGAAATCACCCGAGAACACAAAAAATTCACATACAACGAAATTACCCGAGAATTGAAAAAATTTACTTCCAACCAAATCAACCTAGAGCACAAAAAATTCCCTTCCAACAAAATCACCCGAGAACACAAATATTGACTTCCCACGAAATTACCCCAGAATGGAAAAAGTTTGCTTCCATCGAAATCACCCCAGAACACAAAAAAATCGCTTCCAACGAAATCACCCCAACACACAAAAAATTTACTTCCAAAGAAATCAACCCAGAACACGAAAAATTTGCTTCTATTGAAATCACCCGAGAACAGAAAAAAATTCGCTTCCAACAAAAATACCCCAGAACATGAAAAATTAGCTTCCACCGAAATCACCAGGGAACAAATATATTTGCATCCAACGAAATCACCCAGGAACATAAAAAATTCGCTTCCAACGAAATGTCCCTATACTTCAGAAATTTGCTTCCATCGAAATTACCTGAGAACACAAAAAATTCGCTTCCAACGAAATTACCCCAGAACACAAAAAATTCGCTTGCAAAGAAATCTCCTGAGAAGACAAATATTCGCTTCCAAAGAAATCACCCCAGAGCACAAAAAATTCGCTTCCAACGAAATCACCCCAAGCACAAAAAATTCGCTTTCAATGAAATGAGCCCATACTTGAAAAATTTGCTTCATCGAAATCACCCGAGAACACGAAAAATTCGCTTCCAAAGAAATTACCCCAGAACACAAAAATTTGCTTCCAAGGAAATCACCCCAGAACACAAAAAATTTGCTTCCAAAGAAATGACTCCAGAGCACAGAAAACATGCTTCCAATGAAATCACCCCATACTTCAGAAAAATTCACTTCCAACTAAATTGCCCCAGAACACAAAAAATTCGCTTCCAACGAAATCAACCCAGAACACAAAAAATTTGCTTCCATCGAAATCACCCGAGAACAGAAAAAATTCACTTCTAACGAGATCACCCGGGAACACAAATATTAGCTTCCAATGAAATCACCATAAAATCAAAAAATTCTTTTCCAACGAAATCTCCTGAGAACACAAATATTCGCTTCCAAAGAAATCACCCCAGAGCACCAAAAATTCACTTCCAACGAAATAACCCTAAGGAAAAAAATTTCACTTTCAACGAAATCACCTGAGAACACAAAAAATTCGTGTCCAATGAAATCAACCCAGAACACAAAAAATTCACTTTCAATGAAATCACCTGAGAACAAAAAAATTCACGTCCAACGAAATTACCCCAGAATAGAAAAAAATTGCTTCCGACGAAATCACCCCAGAGCACAAAAAATTCCCTTCCAATAAATCACCTGAGAACAAAAATATTCGCTTCCCACAAAATTGCCCCAGAACGGAAATAATTTCTTTCCATCGAAATCACCGCAGAACAGAAAAAATTCGCTTCCAACGAAATGATTCCAGAGC
This sequence comes from Meriones unguiculatus, assembly GCF_030254825.1. Classification (NCBI taxonomy): domain Eukaryota; kingdom Metazoa; phylum Chordata; class Mammalia; order Rodentia; family Muridae; genus Meriones; species Meriones unguiculatus. Next base: position 70,554,497 of record NC_083353.1, read on the forward strand.
ACAGAAAACATGCTTCCAACGCAGTCACCCCAGAACACAAAAAAATTCCTTCCAACGAAATGACCCCAGAACACAAAAAATTCCCTTTCAACGAAATCACCCTAGAACCCAAAAAAATTGCTTCCAACGAAATCACCCAAGAGCACAAAAAATTAGCTTCCAACGAAATGATTCCAGCGCACAGAAAACACGCTTCGAATGAAATGATGCCAGAACACTAAAAATTTCCTTTCAATTAAATCACCCGAGAACACAAAAAATTCGCTTCCAAAGTAATTACCCCAGAAAACAAAAAATGCGCTTCCAACGAAATCACCCTAGAACACAAAAAATTCCCTTTAAATGAAATCACCCGAGAACACAAAAAATTTGCTTCCAACGAAATCACTCCAGAGCACCAAAAATTTTCTTCCAACCAAGTGACTCCAGAGCACAGAAAACATGCTTCCAACAAAATGACCCCCTACTTCAAAAATTTGCTTCCATCGAAAAAACCGGAGATCACAAAAAATTCGCTTCCAACACAATTTCCACAGACCACAAAAAATTTGCTTTCAACGAAATCACCCCAGAACACAAAAAATTCGCTTCCAACGAAATGACTCCAGAGCACAGAAAACAGACTTCCAAAGAAATGACCTCAGAACACAAAAAATTCCCTTTCAACGAATCACCCGAGAACACAAAAAATTCACTTCCAACGAAATGACTCCATAGCACAGAAAACATACTTCCAACGAATTGACACACTATTTCAAAATTTGCTTCCATCAAAAAGACAGGAGAACGCAAAAAATTCTCTTCCAACGATATTACCCCAGAAGACAAAAAATTCTTTTCGAACGAAAACTCCTGAGAACACAAATATTCGCTTCCAAAGATATCATCCCAGAGCACAAAAAAATTCGCTTCCAACGAAATAACCCTAGAACATAAAAAATTTGCTTTCAACGAAATCACCCGAGAATAGAAAATATTCGCTTCCAACGAAATCACCCCAGAGCACAAAAAATTCACTGCCAAAGAAATGACTCCAGAGCACAGAAAACACGCTTCCAATGAAATGACCCTCTACTTAAAAAAATTGCTTCCATAGAAAAACCGGAGAACACAAAAAATTCGCTTCCAACGAAATTACCCCAGAACATAAAAATTCGCTTGCAACGAAATATCCTAAGAACACAAATATTAGCTTCCAATCAAATCACCCCAGAGCACAAAAAATTCGCTTCCAACGAAATAACCCTAGAACATAAAAAATTCGCTTTCAACATAATCACCCGAGAATAGAAAAAATTCACTTCCAACGAAATCACCCCAGAGCACAAAAAATTCACTGCCAAAGAAATGTCTCCAGAGCACAGAAAACACGCTTCCAACGAAATGACCCTCTACTTAAAAAAAAATTGCTTCCATAGAAAAACCGGAGAACACAAAAAATTCGCTTCCAACGAAATTACCCCAGAACATAAAAATTTGCTTGCAATGAAATATCCTAAGAACACAAATATTAGCTTCCAATCAAATCACCCCAGAGCACAAAAAATTCGCTTCCAACGAAATCACACCAGAACACAAAAAATTCGCTTCCAACGAAATTACCCCAGAACACAAAAAAATTGCTTCCATGAAATCACCCCAGAACACAAAAAATTCGCTTCCAACGAAATGATTCCAGAGCAGAGAAAACACACTTCCAATGAAATGACCCCCTGCTTCAAAAATTTGCTTCCATCGAAAAAACCGGAGAAAACAAAATATTCGCTTCCAACGAAATTACCCCCAAACACAAAAAAATTCGCTTCTAACGAAATTACCCCAGAACACAATAAATTTGCTTCCAACGATACCTCCTGAGAACACAAATATTTGCTTCCAAAAAAATCATCCCAGAGCACAAAAAAATTCGCTTCCAATGAAATCACCCTGGAACACAAAAAATTCCCTTTCAACCAAATCACCCGAGAACACAAAAAATTCACGTCCAACGAAATTACCACAGAACAGAAAAATTTTGCTTCCATCGAAATCACCCCAGATCACAAAAAAATTCGCTTCCTGCGAAATGACTCCAGAGCACAGAAAACACGCTTCCAACTAAATGACCGCAGAAAACTAAAAATTCGCGGCCAAAGAAATCACCCGAGAACACAAAAAATTCGCTTCCAATGTAATTACCCCAGAACACAAAAAATTCGCTTCCAACAAAATGACTCCATCGCACAGAAAACAGGCTTCCAACGAAATGAACCCAGAACACTAAAAATTCGCGGCCAACGAAATCACCCGAGAACACAAAACGTTTACTTCCAACGAAATCAACACAGAGTACAAAAAATTGGCTTCCAACAAAGTGACTCCACAGCACAGAAAACAGGCTTCCAACGAAATGAACCCAGAACACTAAAAATTCGCGGCCAACGAAATCACCCGAGAACACAAAAAATTCGCATCCAACGTAATTACCCCAGAACACAAAAAATTTGCTTCCATCGAAATCACCCCAGAGCACAAAAAATTCCCTTCCAATGAAATGACTCCAGAGCACAGAAAACACGCTTCCAACGAAATGACACCCTCCTTCAAAAATTTGCTTCCATCAATAAAACCAGAGAAAACAAAAAATTCACGTCCAACGAAATTACCACAGAACAGAAAAAATTTGCTTCCATAGAAATCACCACAGAACACAAAAAATTCTCTTCCAATGAAATCTCCTGAGAACACAAATAGTCGCTTCCAAAGAAATCATCCCAGAGCCCAAACAAGTTCGCTTACAACGAAATCACCCCAGAGCGCAAAAAATTCCCTTCCAACGAAATGACTCCAAAGCACAGAAACCACGATTATAACGAAATGACCCCCTACTTCAAAAATTTGCTTACATCAAAAAAACTGGAGAACACAAAAAATTCACTTCCATCGAAGTCACCCCAGAACACAGAAAATTCTATTCCAACGAAATCACCCTCGAAAACAAAAACTTCCCTTTCAACGAAATCACCCGAGAACACAAAAAATTTGTTTCAAACGAAATTACCCCTGAACACAAGAAATTCGCTTCCAACGAAATCACCCCAAAGCACATAAAATAGCTTCCAACGAAATGTCCCCATACTTCAAAAATTTGCTTCCATCGAAATCACATGAGAACACAAAATAATTCGCTTCCAACGAAATTACCCCAGATCACAAAACATTCGCTTCCAACGAAATCACCCCTGAACACAAAAAATTTCGCTTCCAACGGTTTGACCCCCTACTTCAAAAATTTGCTTCCATCAAAAAAACCAGAGAACACAAAAAAATTCGCTTCCAACGAAATTACCCCAGAACACAAAAAATTCGCTTCCAACAAAATCTCCTGAGGACACAAATATTCGCTTCCAAAGAAATCACCCCAGAGCACAAAAAATCCGCATCCAATGAAATCACCCTAAAGCAAAAAAAATTCACTTTCAACGAAATCACCTGAGACCAAAAAAATTCACGTCCAACAAAATTACCCCAGAATAGAAAAAATTTACTTTCAACCAAATCAACCCAGAGCACAAAAAATTCCCTTCCAACAAAATCACCCGAGAACAAAAATATTGGCTTCTAAAGAAATTATCCCAGAACGGAAAAAAATTGCTTCCAACGAAATCACCCCAGAGCACAAAAAATTCCCTTCCAATAAATCACCTGAGAACAAAAATATTGGCTTCCCACAAAATTACCCCAGAACGGAAAAAATTTCCTTCCATCGAAATCACCGCAGAACACAAAAAATTCGCTTCCAACGAAATGACTCCAGAGCACAGAAAAGACGCTTCCAATGAAATCACCCCAGAACACAAAAAATTTGCTTCCAACGAAATCAACCCAGAACACAAAAAATTTGCTTCCAACGAAATCAACCCAGAACACAAAAAATTCGCTTCCAACGAAATCACCATAGAATACAAAACATTCCCTTTCAACGAAATCACCCAAGAACACAAAAAATTCGCTTCCAACGAAATGACTCCAGAGCACAGAAAACACACTTCGAACGAAATGATACCATACTTCAAAAATATGCTTCCATCGAAATCACCCGAGAAAACAAAAAATTCGCTTCCAACGAAATTTCCCCAGAACACAAACACTTCGCCTGCAACGAAATCACCCCAGAACACAAAAAATTCGCTTCCAACCAAATGACTCCAGAGCACAGAAAACAGGCTTCCAACGAAATGATCACAGAACACAAAAAATTCCCTTTTAACAAAATCACCCGAGAAAACAAAAAATTCGCTTCCAACGAAATGACTCCAGAGCACAGAAAACACGCTGCCAACGAAATGACCCCCTACTTCAAATATTTGCTTCCATTGAAAAAACCAGAGAACACAAAAAATTCGCTTCCAATGAAATTACCTTAGAACACAAAAAATTCGCTTCCAACGAAATCGCCCCAGAACACAAAAAAATCGCTTCCAAGGAAATGACTCCAGAGCACAAAAAATTCACTTTCAACGAAATCACCCAAGAGCACAAAAAATTCACTTCCAACGAAATCACCCCCGAGCACCAAAAATTTGCTTCCAACGAAATGACTCCAGAGGACAGAAAACGAGCTTCCAACGAAATGACCCCATATTTCAAAAATTTGCTTCCATTGAAATCACCGGAGAACACAAAAAATCGCTTTCAACGAAATTACCCCAGACACAAAATATTCGCTTCCAACGAAATCTCCTGAGAACACAAATATTCGCTTCGAAAGAAATCATCCCAGAGCACAAAAAAATTCGCTTCCAAGGAAATCACCCTAGAACACTAATAATTCCCTTTCAAAGAAATCACACGAGAACAAAAAAAATTCACCTCCAACGAAATTACCAGAGAACAGAAAAAGTTTGCTTCCATCGAAATCACGGCAGAACACCAAAAATTCGCTTCCAACGAAATCACCCAGGAACACAAAAAATTCGCTCCAACGAAATGACTCCAGAGCACAGGAAACCCGCTTCGAATGAAATGATACCATACTTCAAAAATTTGCTTCCATCGAAATCACCTGAAAACACAAAAAATTCGCTTCCAACGAAATTACCCCTGAACACAAAAATTTGCTTTCATCGAAATCACCACAGAACACAAAAAATTCGCTTCCAACAAAATCACCCTAGAACACAAAAAATTCCCTTTCAACGAAATCACACTAGAACACAAAAAATTCACTTCCAACGAAATCAGCCCAAAGCACAAAAAATTCCCTTTCAACGAAATTACTCCAGAGCACAGAAAACAAGCTTCCAACGAAATGACCACCTACTTCAAAAATTTGCTTCCATCAATAAAACAGGAGAACAAAAAAAAATTCGCTTGCAACGAAATCGTCTGAGATCACAAATATTCGCTTCCAACGGAATGACTCCAGAGCACAGAAAACACGCTTCGAACGAAATGATACCATACTTCAAAAATTGGCTTCAATCAAAAAAACTGGAGAAAACAAAAAATTCTCTTCCAACGATATTACCCCAGAAGAGAAAATATTTGCTTCCAACGAAATCTCCTGAGAACACAAATATTCGCTTCGAAAGAAACCATCACAGAGCACAAAAAAATTAGCTTCCAACGAAATCACCCTAGAACACAATAAATTCGCTTCCAACGAAATCACCCTAGAACAGAAAAACTCCCTTTAAACGAAATCACCCTAGAACACAAAAAATTCGCTCCAACGAAATGACTGTAGAGCACAGAAAACACGCTTCGAATGAATTGATACCATACTTCAAAAATTTGCTTCCATCGAAATCACCCGAGAACCAAAAAATTCGCTTCCAACGAAATTACCCCAGAACACAAAAAATTCGCTTCCAACGAAATCACCCAGAACAGAAAAAAATTGGCTTCCAACGAAATCACCCCAGAGCACAAAAAATTCGCTTCCATCGAAATGACTCCAGAGCTCAGAAAACATGCTTTCAACTAAATGACCCCAGAACACTAAAAATTCGCGGCCAAAAATTCACCCGAGAACACAAAAAATACGCTTCCATCGAAATGACTCCAGAGCACAGAAAACACGCTTCCAACTAAATGACCCCAGAACACTAAAAATTCGCGGCCAAAGAAATGACCACAGAACACAAAAAATTCCCTTTCAACGAAATCACCCGAGAACACAAAAAATTCACTTCCAACGAAATCACCACAGAGTACCAAAAATTCGCTTCCAACAAAATGACTCCAGAATACAGAAAACATGCTTCCAACGAAATGACACACTATTTCAAAATTTGCTTCCATCGAAAAGACCGGAGAACAGAAAAAATTCTCTTCCAACGATATTACCCCAGAAGACAAAAAATTCTTTTCCAACGAAAACTCCTGAGAACACAAATATTCGCTTCCAAAGATATCATCCCAGAGCACAAAAAATTCCGTTTCAACGAAATCACCCGAGAACACAAAAATATCGCTTCCAATGAAATCACCCGAGAGCACAAAAAATTCGCTTCCAACGAAATGACTCCAGAGCACAGAAAACAATTTACCAATGAAATGACCCGAGAACACAAAAAATTCGCTTCCAAAGAAATCACCCTAGAACATAAAAAATTGGCTTCCATTAAAATAACCACAGAAGACAAAAAATTCCCTTCCAATAAATCACCTGAGAACAAAAAAATTCACGTCCAACGAAATTACCCCAGAATAGAAAAATTTGCTTCCAACGAAATCACCCCAGAGCACAAAAAATTCCCTTCCAATAAATCACCTGAGAACAAAAATATTGGCTTCCCACAAAATTACCCCAGAATGGAAAAAATTTCCTTCCATTGAAATCACCGCAGAACACAAAAAATTTGCTTCCAACGAAAAGACTCCAGAGCACAGAAAACACGCTTCCAAAGAAATCACCCCAGAACACAAAAAATTTGCTTCCAATGAAATCAACCCAGAACACAAAAAATTTGCTTCCAAAGAAATGACTCCAGAGCACAGAAAACACGTTTCCAAAGAAATGACCCCAGAACACAAAAAATTCCCTTTCAACGAAATCACCACAGAACACAAAAAATTTGCTTCCAAAGAAATTACCCCAGAACACAAAATATTCGCTTCCAGTGAAATCACCCCAGATCTCAAAAACTTCATTTCCAAAGAAATCACACCAGAACAGAGAAAAATTCGCTTCTAACAAAATGACTCCAAAAGACATAAAACCCGCTTCCAAGAATATTACCCCAGAAAACAAAAAATTCACTTTCAACTATATCACCACAGAACACAAAAAATTCGCTTCCAACAATATCACCCCAGGAACACAAAAAATTCGCTTCCAACGAAATCTCCTGAGAACACAAATATTCGCTTCCAAAGTAATCACCCCAGACCACAGAAAACACGCTTCCAACGAAATCACCACAGACCACCAAAAATTCGCTTCTAACAAAATCACCCCAGAACACAAAAAATTCGCTTCCAAAGAAATGAATCCAGAGCACAGAAAACACGCTTCCAACGAAATGACAACAGAACACTAAAAATTCCCTTTCAACGAAATCACCCTAGAACACAAAAAATTCGCTTCCAACGTAATTACCCCAGAAAACAAAAAATTCGCTTCCAAAGAAATCACACCAAAGCACCAAAAATTCCCTTCCAATGAAGTGACTCCAGAGCACAGAAAACACGCTTCCAACGAAATGACCCCCTACTTCAAAAATTTGCTTTCATCGAAAAAACCGGAGAACACAAAAAATTCGCTTCCAACGAAATTACCCCAGAACACAAAAAAATTCGCTTGCAATGAAATCTTCAGAGAACATGAATATTCGCTTCCAACAAAATCACCCAAGAACACAAAAAATTCGCTTCCAACGAAATGACTCTAGAGCACAGAAAACAGGCTTCCAACGAAATGATCCCATACTTCAAAAATTTGCTTCCATCGAAAACACCCGAGAACACAAAAAATTCGCTTCCAACGAAATTACCCCAGAACATAAAAAATTTGCTTTCATGGAAATCACCCAAGAACACAAAAAATTGGCTTCCAACGAAATCACCCGAGAACACAAAATATTCGCTTCCAACGAAATTGCCCCAGAGCACAAAAAATTAACTTCCAATGAAATGACTCCAGAGCACAGAAAACATGCTTCCAACAAAATGGCCCCCTACTTCAAAAATTTGCTTCCATCAAAATCACCCTAGAACACAAAAAATTTGCTTCCAACGAAATTACCCAAGAACACAAAAAATTAGCTTCCAACGAAATATCCTGAGAACACAAATATTCGCTTCCAAAGAAATCATCCCAGAGCACAAAAAAATTCAATTCCTCGAAATCACCCTGGAACACAAAAAATTCGCTTCCAACAAAATGACTCCAGAGCACAGAAAACAAGCTTCGAACAAAATGATACCATACTTCAAAAATTTGCTTCCATCGAAATCAACCGAGAACACAAAAAATTCGCTTCCAACGAAATGACTCCTGAGCATAGAAAACACGCTACCAACGAAATGACCTCAGAACACAAAAAATTCGCTTCCATCAAAATCACCCTAGAACACAAATAGTTTGTTTCCAAAGAAATCATACCAGACCACAAAAAATTCGCTACCAACGAAATCACCCCAGATCACAAAATCTTCATTTCCAACGAAATCACACCAGAACAGAGAAAAATTCGCTTTTAGCGAAATGACTCCAAAGGACATAAAACCCGCTTCCAACAAAATTACCCCAGATCACAAAAAATTCCCTTCCAATGAAATCACCCCAGAACACACACACAAAAAAATTCGCTTCCAATGAAATTACCCCAGAACGCAAAACATTCTCTTACAACAAAAACATTCCAGAGCAAAAAAAATGCGTTTCCAACAAAATCACACCAGAACAGAGAAAAATTCGCTTCCAATGAAATGACTACAAAGGACATAAAACCCTCTTCCAACAAAATTACCCCAGAACGCCAAAAATTCGCTCCCACGGAAATCTCCCCAGAACACAAAAAAATCGCTTCGATAGAAATCAACCCAGAACACAAAAAATTCGCTTCCATCAAAATGACTCCAGAGCACAGGAAACACGCTTCCAAATAAATCACCCCATACTTCAAAAAATTCGCTAACGACGATATCATCCCAGACCACAAAAAATTCGCTTCCTTCGAAATCACCCGAGATCACAAAAAATTCGTTTCCAACGAAATCACCCCAGAGCACAGAAAACACGCTTCCAACGTAATCACCCCATACTTCAAAAAATTCGCTAACAACGAAATAAACCCAGACCACAAAAAATTCGCTTCCAACGAAATTACCCCAGAAAACAAAAAATTCACTTCCATCGAAATCACCCGAGGAACACAAAATATTCGCTTCCAACAAAATCACCCCAGAGCACAAAAAATTCGTTTACAACGAAAACACCCTAGAACACAAAAAATTTGCTTCCAACGAAATCACCCGAGAATGCAAAAAATTTGCTTCCAAACAAATTACCCCAGAACACAAAAATTTGCTTCCAACGAAATCACCACAGAGGACAAAAACTTCGTTTCCAAATAAATCACACCAGAACAGAGAAAAATTCGCTTCTAACGAAATGACTCCAAAGAACATAACACCTGCTTCCAGAGATATTACCCCAGAACACAAAGAATTCACTTTCAACGAAATCACCCCACAACACAAAAAAATTCGCTTCAATCGAAATCAACCCAGAACATAAAAAGTTCGCTTCCAACAAAATTACCCCGATCACAAAAACATCATTTCCAACAAAATCAACAAAGATCACAAAAAATTTGCTTCCATCGAAATCACCCGAGATCACAAAAAATTAGCTTACAAAGAAATCACCCGAGAACAGAAAAAATTAGCTTCCAATGAAATTAACAAAGAACGCAAAAAATTCGCTTCAAAGGAAATCACCCCAGAGCACAAAAAAATTCGTTTCCAACGAAATCACCGCAGATCATAAAAACTTCATTTCCAACGAAATCACACCAGAACAGAGAAAAATTCGCTTCTAACGAAATTACTCCAAAGGACATAAAACCTGCTTCCAAGGACATTACCCCAGAACACAAAAAAATCGCTTCCAACGAAATCACCCCAGAACACAAAAAATTCGCTTCCAACAATATCACCCCAGAACACAAAAAATTCGCTTCCAACGAAATCTCCTGAGAACACAAATATTCGCTTCCAAAGTAATCACTCCAGACCACAGAAAACACGCTTCCAACGAAATCACCCCAGACCACCAAAAATTCTCTTCCAACGAAATCACCCCAGAAGACAAAAAATTCGCTTCCAACGAAATTGCCCCAGAACACAAAAAATTTGCTTCCAACGAAATCACCCCAGAACACAAATATTTCGCTTCCAAGGAAATGACTCCAGAGCACAGAAAACACGCTTGCAAAGAAATGACCCCCTGCTTCAAAAATTTGCTTCATTGGAAAAAAACGGAGAAAACAAAAAATTCCCTTCAAAGGAAATTACCCCAGAACACAAAAAAATTCGCTTTCAACGCAATGACTCCAGAGCACAGAAAACACGCTCCAAACGAAATGATCCCAATCTTCAAAAATTTGCTTCCATCGAAATCACCCGAAAACACACAAAATTCGCTTCCAACGAAATTACGCCAGAACACAAAATATTCGCTTGCAACGAAATCTTCTGAGAACACATATATTCGCTTCCAACGAAATCACCCCAGAACACAAAAAATTCGTTTCCAACATAATGACTCGAGAGCAGAGAAACCACGCTTCCAATGAAATGACCCCATATTTCAAAAATTTAGTTCCATCGAAATCACCCGAGAACACAAAAAATTCGCTTCCAACAAATTTACCCAAGAACACAAAAAATTTGCTTCCAACGAAATCTCTGAGAACACAAATATTTGCTTCCAAAGAAATCATCCCAGAGCACAAAAAAATTCGCTTCCACCGAAATCACCCTGGAACACAAAAAAATCCCTTTCATCGAAAACACCCGAGAACACAAAAAATTCACGTCCAACGAAATTACCACAGAACAGAAAAAATTTGCTTACATCGAAATCACCCCTGAACACAAAAAATTTGCTTCCAACGAAATCACCCTAGAACACAAAACATTTCCTTTCAACGAAATCACCCGAGAACACAAAATATTCACGTCCAAAGAAATCACCACAGAGAACAAAAAATTCGCTTCCAACGAAATGACTCCAGAGCACAGAAAACACGCTTCCAACGAAGTGTCCCCCTACTTCAAAAATTTGCTACCATCGAAAAAACCGGAGAACACAAAAAATTCGCTTCCAAAGAAATCACCCCGGGACACAAAAAAATTGCTTCCAACGAAATGACTCCAGAGCACAGAAAACAGGCTTCCAACGAAATGACCCCATATTTCAAAAAATTGCTTCCATTGAAATCACCCGAGAACACAAAAAATTAGCTTTCAAAGAAATTACCCCAGAACACAAAATATTCGCTTCCAACGAAATCTCCTGAGAACACAAATATTCGCTTCGAAAGAAATCATCCCAGAGCACAAAAAAATTCGCTTCCAACGAAATCACCCTAGAACACAAATAATTCCCTTTCAAAGAAATCACCCGAGAACACAAAAAATTCGCTTCCAACGAAATCAACCCAGAGCACAAAAAATTCGCTTCCAACGAAATGACTCCAGAGCACCGAAAACATGCTTCCAACGAAATGACCTCCTACTTCAAAAATTTACTTCCATCGAAAAAACCGGAGAACAGAAAAAATTCGATTGCAACTAAATCTTCTGAGAACACAAATATTCGCTTCCAACGAAATCTCCCCAGAACACAAAAAATTCGCTTCCAAAGAAATGACTCCAGAGCACAGAAAACACGCTTCGAACAAATGATACCATACTTCAAAAATTTGTTTCCACTAAATCACCCGAGAACACAAAATATTCACTTCCAACGAAATCACCCGAGAACACAAAAAATTCGCTTCCAAGGAAATCACCCCAGAACACAAAAAATTCGCTTCCAATGAAATTACCCCAGAGCACAAAAAATTCGCTTGCAAGGAAATCTTCTGAGAACACAAATATTTGCTTCCAAAGAAATCAACCCAGAGCACAAAAAATTTCGCTTCCAAAAAAATCACCCTAGAACACAAAAAATTCACATCCAACGAAATTACCCCAGAACACAAGAAAATCGCTTCCAACGAAATTACCCGAGAACACAAAAATTGCGCTTCCAACAAAATCACCCCAGAGCACAAAAAATTCGATTCCAATGAAATGACTCCAGAGCACAGAAAACACCCTTCCAATGAAATGATACCATACTTCAAAAATTTGTTCCATCGAAATCACCCGAGAACACAAAAAATTCGCTTCCAACGAAATGACTCCAGAGCACAGAAAACACGCTTCCAACGAAATGACCCCAGAACACAAAAAATTCCCTTTTAACGAAATCTCCCGAGAACACAAAAAATTCGCTTCCAACGAAATCACCCCAGAGCAACAAAAATTCCCTTCCAACGAAGTGACTCCAGAGCACAGAAAACACGCTTCTAACGAAATGACCCCCTACATCAAAAATTTGCTTCCATCGAAAAAACCTGAGAACACAAAAAATTCGCTTCCAACAACATTACCCCAGAACACAAAAAAATTCGCTTGCAACGAAATCTTCTGAGAACACGAATATTCGCTTCCAGGAAGTCACCCAAGAACACAAAAAATTCGCTTCCAACAAAATGACTCCAGAGCACAGAAAACACGCTTCGAACGAAATGATACCATACTTCAAAAATTTGTTTCCATTGAAATCACCCGAGAACACAAAATATTCGCTTCCAACGATATCACCCCAGAACACAAAAAATTCGCTTGAAAGGAAATCTTCTGAGAAAACAAATATTCGTTTCCAAAGAAATCATCCCAGAGCACAAAAAAATTCGCTTCCAAAAAAATCACCCTAGAACACAAAAAATTCACGTCCAACGAAATTACCCGAGAACACAAGAAAATCGCTTCCAACAAAATTACCCGAGAACACAAAAATTTCGCTTCCAACAAAATCACCGCAGAGCACAAAAAATTCGATTCCAACGAAATGACTCCAGAGCACAGAAAACACGCTTTCAAGGAAATGATCCAATACTTCAAAAATTGGCTTCCATCGAAATCACCCGAGTACACAAAAAATTCACTTCCAACGAAATTATCCCTAAAAACAAAAAATGCGCCTCCAACGAAATCACCCCAGAGCACAAAAAATTTGCTTCCATCGAAATGACTCCAGAGCACAGAAAACACGCTTCCAACGAAATGACTCCCTACTTCAAAAATTTGCTTCCATCGAAAAATCCTGAGAAAACAAAAATTTCTCTTCCAACGATATTACCCCAGAACAAAAAAAATTCGCTTCCAAAGAAATGCCTCTAGAGCACAGAATACACTCTTCCAACGAAATGACCCCATATTTCAAAAATTTGCTTCCATTGAAATAATATAAGAATACAGAAAATTCTCTTCCAAAGATATTACACAAGAAGACAAAAAATTGTTTTCCCACGAAATCACCCGAGAACACAAAAAATTCTCTTTAAAAGAAATCACCTGAGAACACAAAAAATGTGCTTCCAACGAAATCACGCCTGAGCACCAAAAATTCCCTTCCAACGAAGTGACTCCAGAGCACAGAAAACACGCTTCCAACGAAATGACCCCCTACTTCAAAAATTTGCTTCCATCGAAGAAAAAGGAGAACACAAAAAATTCTCTTCCAACGATATTACCCCAGAAGAAAAAATTCTTTTCCAACGAAATCTCCTGAGAACACAAATATTCGCTTCCAAAGATATCATCCCAGAGCACAAAAAATTCGCTTCCAACGAAATCACCCTAAAACATAAAAAATTCGCTTCCATCGAAATCACCACAGAAGACAAAAATTTCGCTTCCAACAAAATCACCCCATAGCACAAAAAATTGTCTTCCAACGAAATGACTCCAGAGCACAGAAAACACGCTTCCAAGGAAATGATCCCATACTTCAAAAATTGGCTTCCATCGAAATCACCCAAGAACACAAAAAATTCACTTCCAACGAAATTATCCCAGAACACAAAAAATTCGCTTCCATCGAAATGACTCCAGAGCACAGAAAACACGCTTCCAACGAAATGACTCCCTACTTCAAAAATTTGCTTCCATCGAAAAATCCTGAGAGCACAAAAATTTCTATTCCAATGAAATTACACCAGAACACAAAAAATTCGCTTAAACGAAATCACCCTCGAACACAAAAAATTCCCTTTCAACGAAATCACCCGAGAATACAAAAAATTCGCCTCCAACATAATCAACCCAGAGCACAAAAAATTCGATTCCGACAAAATGACTCTAGAGCACAGAAAATACGCTTCCAATGAAATGACCCCAGAACACCAAAAATTCGCTTCCAAAGAAATGACTCCAGAACATAGAAAACACCCTAGAACATAAAAAAATTGCTTCCATCGAAATCACCACAGAGACAAAAAATTCGCTTCCAACCAAATCACCCCAGAGCACAATAAATTCGCTTCCAACAAAATCACCCCAAAGCAGAAAAAATTTGCTTCCAAAGAAATGACCGTATACTTCAAAAATTTGCTTCCATTGAAATCACATGAGGACACAAAAAATTCGCTTCCAAACCAATTACCCCAGAACACAAAAAAGTCGCTTGCAACGAAATCTTCTGAGAACACAAATATTTGCTTCCATCGAACTCACCCCAGAACACAAAAAATTCGCTTCAATAGAAATGACTCCAGAGCACAGAAAACACACTTCCAACGAAATGATCCCATACTTCAAAAATTTCCTACAATCGAAATCACCCCAGAACACAAAAAATTCCCTTCTAACGAAGTTACCCCAGAACACAAAAAATTTGCTTCCAACGAAATGACTCCAGAGCACAAAAACATGCTTCCAAGGCAATGACCCCCTATTTCAAAAATTTGCTTCTATCGAAATACCGGAGAACACAAAAAATTCTCTTCCAACGAGATTACCCCAGAAGACAAAAAATTCTTTTCCAACGAAATCTCCTGAGAACAAAAATATTCGCTTCCAAAGATATCATCCCAGAGCACAAAAAATTCGCTTCCAACGAAAGCACCCTTGAACACAAAAATTCCCTTTCAAAGAAATCACCCGAGAACAAAAAGAATTCGCTTCCAACGAAATCACCCCAGAACACAAAAAATTCGCTTGCAACGAAAGCTCCTGAGAACACAAATATTCGCTTCCAACGAAATTACCCCAGAACACAAAAAATTCGCTTCCAACGAAATCACCGCAGAACACAAAAAATTCCCTTGCAAGGAAATCTCCTGAGAACACAAATATTTGCTTCCAACGAAATCACCCCGGAGCACCAAAAAATTCGCTTCCAATGAAATGACTCCAGAGCACACAAAACACGCTTCCAATGAAATGAGCACAGAACACAAAAAAATTCCCTTCCAACGAAATCACCCTAGAATATAAAACACTCGCTTCCTTCGAAATCACCACAGAAGACAAAAAATTCGCTTCCAACCAAATCACCCAAGAGCACAAAAAATTTGCTTCCAAAGAAATTACCCCAGAATACAAAAAATTCGCTTGCAACGAAATCTTCCGAAAAAGCATATATTCGCTTCCAACGAAATCAACCCAGAACACAAAAAATTCGTTTCCAACGAAGTGACTCCAGAGCACAGAAAACACGCTTCCAAAGAAATGACCCGATATTTCAAAAATTTGCTTCCATCGAAATCACCCGAGAACACAAAAAATTCGCTTCCAACGAAATGACTCCAGAGCACAGAAAACATGCTTCCAAAGAAATGACCCCATATTTCAAAAATTTGCTTCCATCGAAATCACCCAAGAACACAAAAAATTCGCTTCCAACGAAATTACCGAAGAACACAAACAATTCACTTCCAACAAAATCTCCTGATAACACAAATATTCGCTTCCAAAGTAATCATCCAAGGGCACAAAAAAATTCGCTTCCAACAAAATCACCCTAGAACACAAAAAATTCCCTTTCAGTGAAATCACCCGAGAACACAAAAAATTAGCTTTAAACGAAATCACCTGAGAACACAAAAAATTTGCTTCAAACGGAATCACCAAAGAGCACAAAAGATTCGCTTCCAATGAAATGACTCCATAGCATAGAAAACACGCTTCGAAAGAAAGGACCCCAGAACACAAAAAATTCGCTTCCAATGAAATCACCCTAGAACATAAAAAATTCGCTTTCAACGAAATCACCCAAGAACACAAAAAAATTCGCTTCCAACGAAATGACTCCAGAGCACAGAAAACACGCTTCCAATGAAATGACCCCAGAACACAAAAAATTCCCTTCCAAGAAAATCACCCTAGAACATAAAACCTTCCCTTCCTTCGAAATCACCACAGAAGACAAAAAATGCGCTTCCAACCAAATCACCCAAGAGCACAAAAAATTCGCTTCCAACGAAATCACCCTAAAACACAAAAAATTCGCTTGCAACGAAATCTCCTGAGAACACAAATATTCGCTTCCAACGAAATCACCCCAGAGCACAAAAAATTCGCTTCCAACAAAATGACTCCAGAGCACAGAAAACACGCTTCCAATGAAAAGACCCCCTACTTCAATAATTTGCTTCCATTGAAAAAACTGGAGAACAAAAAAAATATTCTTCCAAAGATATTACCCCTGAAGACAAAAAATTCTTTTCCAACGAAATCTCCTGAGAACACAAATATTCGCTTCCAAAGATATCATTCCAGAGCACAAAAAAATTCGCTTCCAACAAAATTACCCTAGAACACAAAAAATTCACTTTCAACGAAATCTCCCGAGAACACAAAAAATTCACGTCCAACGAAAATAACCCAGAACACAAAAAATTCGCTTGCAACAAAAACTTCTGAGAACACTTATATTCACTTCCAACCAAATCACCACAGAACACAACAAATTCGCTTCCAAAGAAATGACTCCAGAACACAGAAAACACGCTTCCAACGAAATGACCCCCTACTTCAAAAATTTGCTTCCATCGAAAACACCGGAGAAGACAAAAAATTCTCTTCCAACGATATTACCCCAGAAGACAAAAAATTCTTTTCCAACGAAATCTCCTGAGAACACAAATATTCGCTTCCAAAGATATCATCCCAGAGCACAAAAAATTCGCTTCCAACGAAATCACCCTAGAACACAAAAAATTCGCTTTCAACGAAATCTCCTGAGAACACATATATTCGCTTCCAACGAAATCATCCCAGAGCACAAAAAATTCGCTTCCAACAAAATGACTCTACAGCACAGAAAACATGCTTCCAACGAAATGACCCCCTATTTCAAAAATTTGCTTCCATCGAAAAAACCGGAGAACACAAAAAAATCTTCCAACAATATTACCCCAGAAGACAAAAAAATTCTTTTCCAACGAAATCTCCTGAGAACAGAAATATTCGCTTCCAAAGATATCATCACAGAAGAAAAAAATCGATTCCAACGAAATCACCCTAGAACACAAAAATTCCCTTTCAACGAAATCCCCCGAGAACACAAAAAATTTGCTTCCAACGAAATCACCCCAGAGCACAAAAAATTCGCTTCCAAAGATATGACTCCAGAGCACAGAAAGCACGCTTCCAATGAAATGACCCCTGAACACAAAAAATTCGCCTCCAACGAAATCACCCTAAAACATAAAAAATTTGCTTCCATCGAAATCACCACAGAAGACAAAAAATTCGCTTCTAACCAAATCACCCCAGAGCACAAAAAATTTGCTTCGAACGAAATCACCCCAGAGCACAAAAAATTCGTTTCCAACGAAATGAATCCAGAGCACAGAAAACATGCTTCCAACGAAATGACCCCATATTTCAAAAATTTGCTTCCATTGAAATCACCCAAGAACACAAAAAATTTGCGTCCAAAGAAATTACCCCAGAACACAAAAAATTCGCTTCCAACAAAATCTCCTGATATCACAAATATTCGCTTCCAAAGAAATCATCCAAGAGCACAAAAAAATTCGCTTCCAACAAAATCACCCTAGAACACAAAAAATTCGCTTTCAACGAAATCACCCGAGAACACTAAAAGTTCACTTCCAACAAAATTACCACAGAACAGAAAAAATTTGCTTCCATTGAAATCACCCCAGAACACAAAAAATTCGCTTTCAAAGCAATCACGTTAGAATACAAAAAATGAGCTATAAACGAAATCACCTGAGAACACAAAACATTCGCTTCCAACAAAATCACCACAGAGCACAAAATATTCGCTTCCAACATAATGACTCGAGAGCAGAGAAACCACACTTCCAACGAAATGACCCCATATTTCAAAAATTTAGTTCCATCGAAATCACCCGAGAACACAAAAAATTCCCTTCCAACGAATTTACCCAAGAACACAAATAATTCGCTTTCAACGAAATTACCCCAGAACACAAAATATTCGCTTCCAACGAAATCTCCTGAGAACACAAATATTCGCTTCGAAAGAAATCATCCCAGAGCACAAAAAAATTTGCTTCCAACGAAATCACCCTAGAACACAAATAATTCCCTTTCATCGAAAACACCCGAGAACACAAAAAATTCACGTCCAACGAAATTACCACAGAACAGAAAAAATTTGCTTACATCGAAATCACCCCTGAACACAAAAAATTCGCTTCCAACGAAATCACCCTAGAACACAAAACATTTCCTTTCAACGAAATCACCCGAGAACACAAAATATTCACGTCCAAAGAAATAACCACAGAGAACAAAAAATTCGCTTCCAACGAAATGACTCCAGAGCACAGAAAACACGCTTCCAACGAAGTGTCCCCCTACTTCAAAAATTTGCTACCATCGAAAAAACCGGAGAACACAAAAAATTCGCTTCAAATGAAATTACCTTAGAACACAAAAAATTCGCTTCCAAAGAAATCACCCCGGGACACAAAAAAATTGCTTCCAACGAAATGACTCCAGAGCACAGAAAACAGGCTTCCAATGAAATGACCCCATATTTCAAAAATTTGCTTCCATTGAAATCACCCGAGAACACAAAAAATTAGCTTTCAACGAAATTACCCCAGAACACAAAATATTCGCTTCCAACGAAATCTCCTGAGAACACAAATATTCGCTTCGAAAGAAATCATCCCAGAGCACAAAAAAATTCGCTTCCAACGAAATCACCCTAGAACACAAATAATTCCCTTTCAAAGAAATCACCCGAGAACACAAAAAATTCGCTTCCAATGAAATCAACCCAGAGCACAAAAAATTCGCTTCCAACGAAATGACTCCAGAGCACCGAAAACATGCTTCCAACGAAATGACCTCCTACTTCAAAAATTTACTTCCATCGAAAAAACCGGAGAACAGAAAAAATTCGATTGCAACGAAATCTTCTGAGAACACAAATATTCGCTTCCAACGAAATCTCCCCAGAACACAAAAAATTCGCTTCCAAAGAAATTAATCCAGAGCACAGAAAACACGCTTCGAACAAATGATACCATACTTCAAAAATTTGTTTCCATTGAAATCACCCGAGAACACAAAATATTCACTTCCAACGAAATCACCCCAGAACACAAAAAATTCGCTTCCAAGGAAATCACCCCAGAACAAAAAAATTCGCTTCCAATGAAATTACCCCAGAACACAAAAAATTCGCTTGCAAGGAAATCTTCTGAGAACACAAATATTTGCTTCCAAAGAAATCATCCCAGAGCACAAAAAAATTCGCTTCGAAAAAAATCACCCTAGAACACAAAAAATTCACGTCCAACGAAATTACCCCAGAACACAAGAAAATCGCTTCCAACGAAATTACCCGAGAACACAAAAATTGTGCTTCCAACAAAATCACCCCAGAGCACAAAAAATTCGATTCCAACGAAATGACTCCAGAGCACAGAAAACACCCTTCCAATGAAATGATACCATACTTCAACAATTTGTTCCATTGAAATCACCCGAGAACACAAAAAATTCGCTTCCAACGAAATGACTCCAGAGCACAGAAAACAGGCTTCCAACGAAATGACCCCATATTTCAAAAATTTGCTTCCATTGAAATGACCGGAGAACACAAAAAATTAGCTTTCAACGAAATTACCCCAGAACACAAAATATTCGCTTCCAACGAAATCTCCTGAGAACACAAATATCGCTTTGAAAGAAATCATCCCAGAGCACAAAAAAATTCGCTTCCAACGAAATCACCCTAGAACACAAATAATTCCCTTTCAAAGAAATCACCCGAGAACACAAAAAATTCGCTTCCAACGAAATCAACCCAGAGCACAAAAAATTCGCTTCCAACGAAATGACTCCAGAGCACCGAAAACATGCTTCCAACGAAATGACCTCCTACTTCAAAAATTTACTTCCATCGAAAAAACCGGAGAACAGAAAAAATTCGATTGCAACTAAATCTTCTGAGAACACAAATATTCGCTTCCAACGAAATCTCCCCAGAACACAAAAAATTCGCTTCCAACGAAATGACTCCAGAGCACAGAAAACACGCTTCGAACAAATGATACCATACTTCAAAAATTTGTTTCCATTGAAATCACCCGAGAACACAAAATATTCACTTCCAACGAAATCACCCCAGAACACAAAAAATTCGCTTCCAAGGAAATCACCCCAGAACACAAAAAATTCGCTTCCAATGAAATTACCCCAGAACACAAAAAATTCCCTTGCAAGGAAATCTTCTGAGAAAACAAATATTTGCTTCCAAAGAAATCATCCCAGAGCACAAAAAAATTTGCTTCCAAAAAAATCACCCTAGAACACAAAAAATTCACGTCCAACGAAATTACCCCAGAACACAAGAATATCGCTTGCAACGAAATTACCCGAGAACACAAAAATTGCGCTTCCAACAAAATCACCCCAGAGCACAAAAAATTCGATTCCAACGAAATGACTCCAGAGCACAGAAAACACACTTCCAACGAAATGATCCCATACTTCAAAAATTTCCTACAATCGAAATCACCCCAGAACACAAAAAATTCCCTTCTAACGAAGTTACCCCAGAACACAAAAAATTTGCTTCCAATGAAATGACTCCAGAGCACAAAAACACGCTTCCAAGGCAATGACCCCCTATTTCAAAAATTTGCTTCTATCGAAATACCGGAGAACACAAAAAAATTCTCTTCCAACGAGATTACCCCAGAAGACAAAAAATTCTTTTCCAACGAAATCTCCTGAGAACAAAAATATTCGCTTCCAAAGATATCATCCCAGAGCACAAAAAATTCGCTTCCAACGAAAGCACCCTTGAACACAAAAATTCCCTTTCAACGAAATCACCCGAGAACAAAAAGAATTCGCTTCCAACGAAATCACCCCAGAACACAAAAAATTCGCTTGCAACGAAATCTCCTGAGAACACAAATATTCGCTTCCAACGAAATTACCCCAGAACACAAAAAATTCGCTTCCAACGAAATCACCGCAGAACACAAAAAATTCCCTTGCAAGGAAATCTCCTGAGAACACGAATATTCGCTTCCAACGAAATCACCCTGGAACACCAAAAAATTCGCTTCCAATGAAATGACTCCAGAGCACACAAAACACGCTTCCAATGAAATGAGCACAGAACACAAAAAATTCCCTTCCAACGAAATCACCCTAGAATATAAAACACTCGCTTCCTTCGAAATCACCACAGAAGACAAAAAATTCGCTTCCAACCAAATCACCCAAGAGCACAAAAAATTTGCTTCCAAAGAAATTACCCCAGAATACAAAAAATTCGCTTGCAACGAAATCTTCCGAAAAAACATATATTCGCTTCCAACGAAATCAACCCAGAACACAAAAAATTCGTTTCCAACGAAGTGACTCCAGAGCACAGAAAACACGCTTCCAAAGAAATGACCCGATATTTCAAAAATTTGCTTCCATCGAAATCACCCGAGAACACAAAAAAATTCGCTTCGAACGAAATGACTCCAGAGCACAGAAAACATGCTTCCAACGAAATGACCCCATATTTCAAAAATTTGCTTCCATCGAAATCACCCAAGAACACAAAAAATTCGCTTCCAACGAAATTACCGAAGAACACAAACAATTCACCTCCAACGAAATCTCCTGAAAACACAAATATTCGCTTCCAAAGAAATCATCTAAGGGCACAAAAAAATTCGCTTCCAACAAAATCACCCTAGAACACAAAAAATTCCCTTTCAGTGAAATCACCCGAGAACACAAAAAATTCACGTCTAACGAAATTACCAAAGAACAGAAAAAATTTGCTTCCATCGAAATCACCCCAGAACACAAAAAATTAGCTTTAAACGAAATCACCTGAGAACACAAAAAATTCGCTTCAAACGGAATCACCACAGAGCACAAAATATTCGCTTCCAATGAAATGACTCCAAAGCACAGAAAACACGCTTCCAAAGAAAGGACCCCAGAACACAAAAAATTCGCTTCCAATGAAATCACCCTAGAACATAAAAAATTCGCTTTCAACGAAATCACCCAAGAACACAAAAAAATTCGCTTCCAACGAAATGACTCCAGAGCACAGAAAACACGCTTCCAATGAAATGACCCCAGAACACAAAAAATTCCCTTCCAAGAAAATCACCCTAGAACATAAAACCTTCCCTACCTTCGAAATCACCACAGAAGACAAAAAATGCGCTTCCAACCAAATCACCCAAGAGCACAAAAAATTCGCTTCCAACGAAATCACCCTAAAACACAAAAAATTCGCTTGCAACGAAATCTCCTGAGAACACAAATATTCGCTTCCAACGAAATCACCCCAGAGCACAAAAAATTCGCTTCCAACAAAATGACTCCAGAGCACAGAAAACACGCTTCCAATGAAAAGACCCCCTACTTCAATAATTTGCTTCCATTGAAAAAACTGGAGAACAAAAAAAATATTCTTCCAAAGATATTACCCCTGAAGACAAAAAATTCTTTTCCAACGAAATCTCCTGAGAACACAAATATTCGCTTCCAAAGATATCATCCCAGAGCACAAAAAATTCGCTTCCAACGAAATGAATCCAGAGCACAGAAAACATGCTTCCAACGAAATGACCCCATATTTCAAAAATTTGCTTCCATTGAAATCACCCAGGAACACAAAAAATTTGCGTCCAAAGAAATTACCCCAGAACACAAAAAATTCGCTTCCAAAAAAATCTCCTGATATCACAAATATTCGCTTCCAAAGAAATCATCCAAGAGCACAAAAAAATTCGCTTCCAACAAAATCACCCTAGAACACAAAAAATTCGCTTTCAACGAAATCACCCGAGAACACTAAAAGTTCACTTCCAACAAAATTACCACAGAACAGAAAAAATTTGCTTCCATTGAAATCACCCCAGAACACAAAAAATTAGCTTCCAAAGCAATCACGCTAGAATACAAAAAATGAGCTATAAACGAAATCACCTGAGAACACAAAAAATTCGCTTCCAACAAAATCACCACAGAGCACAAAATATTCGCTTCCAATGAAATGACTCCAAAGCAAAGAAAACATGCTTCCAATGAAAGGAACCCAGAACACAAAAAATTCGCTTCGAATGAAGTTACCCCAGAACACAAAAATTCGCTTCCAACGAAATCACCGCAGAACACAAAAAATTCGCTTCCAACAAAATGACTCCAGACCACAGAAAACACGCTTCCAACGCAATGACGCCCTACTTCAAAAATTTGCTTCCATGGAAATACCGGAAAACACAAACAATTCTCTTCTAACGATATTACCCCAGAAGACAAAAAATTCTTTTCCAACGAAATCTCCTGAGAACACAAATATTCGCTTCCAACGAAATCACACTAAAACAGAAAAATACCCTTTCAACGAAAACACAAAAAATTCGCTTCCAACGAAATCACCGCAGAACACAAAAAATTCCCTCGCAATGAAATCTCCTGAGAACACAAATATTCGCTTCCAACGAAATCATCCCAGAGCACAAAAAAATTTGCTTCCAATGAAATGACTCCAGAGCACACAAAACACGCTTCCAATGAAATGACACCAGAACACAAAAAATTCCCTTCCAACAAAATCACCCTAGAATATAAAACACTCGCTGCCTTCGAAATCACCACAGAAGACAAAAAATTAGCTTCAAACCAAATCACCCAAGAGCACAAAAAATTCCCTTCCAACGAAATCACCCTAGAACATAAAAAAATCGATTTCAACGAAATCACCCGAGAACACAAAAAATTTGCTTCCAATGAAATTATCCCAGAATACAAAAAATTCGCTTGCAATTAAATCTTCCGAAAAACACATATATTCGCTTCCAACGAAATCAACTCAGAACACAAAAAATTCGCTTCCAACGAAGTGACTCCAGAGCACAGAAAACACGCTTCCAAAGAAATCACCCGATATTTCAAAAATTTGCTTCCATCGAAATCACCCGAGAACACAAAAAATTCGCTTCCAATGAAATGACTCCAGAGCACAGAAAACATGCTTCCAACGAAATGACCTGATATTTCAAAAATTTGCTTCCATCGAAATCACCCAAGAACACAAAAAATTCGCTTCCAACGAAATTACCCCAGAACACAAAAAATTCACTTCCAACGAAATCTCCTGATAACACAAATATTCGCTTCCAAAGAAATCATCCCAGGGCACAAAAAAATTCGCTTCCAACAAAATCACCCTCGAACACAAAAAATCCCCTTTCAACGAAAACACAAAAAATTCACGTCCAACGAAATTACTACAGAACAGAAAAAATTTGCTTCTAATGAAATCACCCCACAACACAAAAAATTCGCTTCCAACGCAATCACCACAGAGCACAAAATATTCGCTTCCAATGAAATGACTCCAAAGCACAGAAAACACGCTTCCAATGAAAGGACCCCAGAACACAAAAAATTCGCTTCCAATGTAATCACCCTATTACATAAAAAATTCGCTTTCAACGAAATGACTCCAGAGCACAGAAAGCACGCTTCCAATGAAATGACCCCAGAACACAAAAAAATTCCCTTCCAAGAAAACCACCCTAGAACATAAAACACTCGCTACCTTCGAAATCACCACAGAAGACAAACAATGCGCTTCCAACCAAATCACCCAAGAGCACAAAAAATTCGCTTCCAACGAAATCACCCTAGAACACAAAAAATTCGCTTGCAACGAAATCTCCTGAGAACACAAATATTTGCTTCCAACGAAATCACCCCAGAACACAAAATATTCGCTTCCAACGAAATGACTCCAGAGCACAGAAAACACGCTTCCAACGAAATGACCCCCTACTTCAAAAATTTGCTTCCATCGAAAACACCGGAGAACACAAAAAAATCTCTTCCAACGATATTACCACAGAAGACAAAAAATTCTTTTCCAACGAAATCTCCTGAGAACACAAATATTCGCTTCCAAAGATATCATCACAGAGTGGAAAAAATTCGCTTCCAAAGAAATCACCCTAGAACACAAAAATTCCCTTTCAACGAAATCCCCCGAAAACACAAAAAATTTGCTTCCGAAGATATGACTCCAGAGCACAGAAAGCATGCTTCCAATAAAATGACCCCTGAACACAAAAAATTCGCCTCCAATGAAATCACCCTAAAACATAAAAAATGCGCTTCCATCGAAATCACCACAGAAGACAAAAAATTCGCTTCCAAACAAATCACCCCAGAGCACAGAAAATTCGCTTCAAACGAAATCACCCCAGAGCACAAAAAAATTCGCTTCCAACGAAATGACTCCAGAGCACAGAAAACACGCTTCCAACGAAATGACCCCATATTTCAAAAATTTGCTTCCATTGAAATCAACCAAGAACACAAAAAATTCGCGTCCAAAGAAATTACCCCGGAACACAAAAAATTCGCTTCCAACGAAATCTCCTGATAACACAAATATTCGCTTCCAAAGAAATCATCCCAGAGAACAAAAAAATTCGCTTCCAACAAAATCACCCTAGAACACAAAAAATTCGCTTTCAACGAAATCACCCGAGAATAATAAAGTTCACTTCCAACAAAATTACCACAGAACAGAAAAAATTTGCTTCCATCGAAATCACCCCAGAACACAAAAAATTCGCTTCCAACGCAATCACGCTAGAACACAAAAAATGAGCTATAATCGAAATCACCTGAGAACACAAAAAATTCGCTTCCAAAAAAATCACCACAGAGCACAAAATATTCGCTTCCAATGAAATGACTCCAAAGCCCAGAAAACATGCTTCCAATGAAAGGACCCCAGAACACAAAAATTCGCTTCCAACGAAATGACTCCAGAGCACAGAAAACACGCTTCCAACGCAATGACCCCCTACTTCAAAAATTTGCTTCCATGGAAATACCGGAAAACACAAAAAATTCTCTTCTAACGATATTACCCCAGAAGACAAAAAATTCTTTTCCAACGAAATCTCCTGAGAACACAAATATTCGCTTCCAAAGATATCATCACATAGCACAAAAAATTCGCTTCCAACGAAATCACCCTAAAACAGAAAAATACCCTTTCAACGAAATCACCCGAGAACACAAAAAATTCGCTTCCAACGAAATCACCGCAGAACACAAAAACTTCCCTTGCAACGAAATCTGCTGAGAACACAAATATTCGCTTTCAAAGATATCATCCCAGACACAAAAATTTGCTTCCAACAAAATTACCCTAGAACACAAAAATTCCCTTTCAACGAAATCACCCAAGAACACAAAAAATTCGCTTTCAACGAAATCACCCCAGAGCACAAAAAATTCGCTTCCAACGAAATGACTCCAGAGCACAGAAAGCACGCTTCCAATGAAATGACCCCAGAACACAAAAAATTTGATTCCAATGAAATCTCCTGATAATACAAATATTCGCTTCCAAAGAAATCATCCCAGAGAACAAAAAAATTCGCTTCCAACAAAATCACCCTAGAACACAAAAAAATCCCGTTCAACGAAATCACTCAAGAACAGAAAAAATTCACGTCCAACGAAATTACCACAGAACAGAAAAAATTTGCTTCCATCGAAATCACCCCAAAACACAAAAAATTATCTTCCAACGCAATCACGCTAGAACACAAAAAATTAATTTTAAACGAAATCTCCTGAAAACACAAAAAATTCGCTTCAAACGGAATCACCACAGAGCTCAAGATATTCACTTCCAATGAAATGACTCCATAGCACAGAAAACACGCTTCCAATGAAAGGACCCCAGAACACAAAAAATTCGCTTCCAACGAAATCACCCTAGAACATAAAAAATTCGCTTTCCAAGAAATCACCCGAGAACACAAAAAATTCGCTTCCCACGAAATTACCCCAGAACACAAAAAATTTGCTTGCAAAGAAATCTTCTGAGAACACATATATTCGCTTCCAACCAAATCACACCAGAACACAAAAAATTCGCTTCCAAATAAATGACTCCAGAGCACAGAAAACACGCTTCCAACGAAATGAACCTCTACTTCAAAAATTTGCTTCCATTGAAAAGACCGGAAAGCACAAAAATTCTCTTCCAACGATATTACGCCAGAAGACAATAAAATCTTTTCCAACGTAATCTTATAAGAACACAAACATTTGATTCCAAAGATATCCCAGAGCACAGAAAACACGCTTACAACGAAATGACCCCCTACTTCAAAAATTTGTTTCCATCGAGATCACCTGAGAACACAAAAAATTCTCTCTCAACGAAATTACCCCTGAACACAAAATATTCGCTTGCAGCGAAATCTCCTGAGAACACAAATATTGGCTTCCAACGAAATCACCCCAGAGCACAAAAAATTGGCTTCCAAAGAAATGAATCCAGAGCATAGAGAAAATGCTTCCAAAGAAATGACCCCCTACTCCAAAAATTTGCTACCATTGAAAAGACCGGAGAACACAAAAAATTCTCTTCCAACGATATTGCCCCAGGAGACAAAAAATCCTTTTCCTACGAATTCTCCTGAGAAAACAAATATTCGTCTCAAAATTATCATCCCAGAGCAAAAAATTTTCTTCCAATGAAATCACCCTAGAATACAAAAATTCCCTTTCAATGAAATCACCCGAGAACACAAAAAATTCGCTTCCAATGAAATCAACCCAGATCACAAAAAATACGCTTGCAACGAAATCTCCTGAGAACACAAAAATTCGCTTCCAACGAAATCACCCCAGAGCACAAAAAATTGGCTTCCAATGAAATTACCACAGAACACAAAAAATTCGCTTCCAACGAAATCAGCCCAGAACACAAAAAATTCGCTTCTAACGAAATGACTCCAGAGCACAGAAAACAGGCTTACAAAGAAATGACCCCAGAACACAAAAATTCCCTTTCAACGAAATCACCCGAGAACACAAAAAATTCACTTCCAACGAAATGACTCCAGAGCACAGAAAACACGCTTCCAACGAAATGAACCCCTACTTCAAAAATTTGCTTCCATCGAAAAAACCGGAGAACACAAAAAATTAGCTTCCAACGATATTACCCCAGAAGACAAAAAATTCTTTTCCAATGAAATCTCCTGAGAACACAAATATTCGCTTCCAAAGATATCATTCCAGAGCACAACAAATTCACTTCCAACGAAATCACCCTAGAACACTAATATTCCCTTTCAAAGTAATCACCCGAGAACACAAAAAATTTGCTTCCAACGAAATCACCCCAGAGCACAAAATATTCGCTTCCAACGAAATGACTCCAGAGCACAGAAAACATGCTTCCAACGCAATGACCCCCTACTACAAAAATTTGCTTCCATGGAAATACTGGAAAACAAAAAAAATTCTCTTCTAATGATATTACCCCAGAAGACAAAAAATTCTTTTCCAACGAAATCTTCCGAAAACAGAAATAATCGCTTCCAACGAAATCAACCCAGAACACAAAAAATTCGCTTCCAACGAAGTGACTCCAGAGCACAGAAAACACGCTTCCATTGCAATGACCCCCTACTACAAAAATTTGCTTCCATGGAAATACCGGAAAACAAAAAATTCTCTTCTAATGATATTACCCCAGAAGACAAAAAATTCTTTTTCAACAAAATCTCCTGAGAACCCAAATATTTGCTTCCAAAGATATCATCACAGAGCACAAAAAATTCGCTTCCAACGAAATCACCCTAAAACAGAAAAATACCCTTTCAACGAAATCACCCGAGAACACAAAAAATTCGCTTCCAACGAAATCACCGCAGAACACAAAAAATTCCCTTGCAAGGAAATCGCCTGA
This sequence comes from Meriones unguiculatus, assembly GCF_030254825.1. Classification (NCBI taxonomy): domain Eukaryota; kingdom Metazoa; phylum Chordata; class Mammalia; order Rodentia; family Muridae; genus Meriones; species Meriones unguiculatus. Next base: position 70,583,817 of record NC_083353.1, read on the forward strand.
GAACACAAATATTCGCTTCCAATGAAATCACCCCGGGGCACCAAAATATTCGCTTCCAACGAAATGACTCCAGAGCACACAAAACACGCTTCCAATGAAATGAGCACAGAACACAAAAAATTCCCTTCCAACGACATCACCCTAGAATATAAAACACTCGCTTCCTTCGAAATTACCACAGAAGACAAAAAATTCGCTTCCAAACAAATCACCCAAGAGCACACAAAATTTGCTTCCAAAGAAATTACCCCAGAATACAAAAAATTCGCTTGCAACGAAATCTTCCGAAAACACATATATTCGCTTCCAACGAAATCAACCAAGAACACAAAAAATTCGCTTCCAACGAAGTGACTCCAGAGCACAGAAAACACGCTTCCAAAGAAATGACCCGATATTTCAAAAATTTGCTTCCATCGAAATCACCCGAGAACACAAAAAATTCGCTTCCAACGAAATGAGTCCAGAGCACAGAAAACACGCTTCCAATAAAATTACCCCATATTTCAAAAATTTGCTTCCATCGAAATCACCCAAGAACACAAAAAATTCGCTTCCAACGAAATTACCGAAGAACACAAACAATTCACTTCCAAACAAAATCTCCTGATAACACAAATATTCGCTTCCAAAGAAATCATCCAAGGGCACAAAAAAATTCGCTTCCAACAAAATCACCCTCGAACACAAAAAATTCCCTTTCAGTGAAATCACCCGAGAACACAAAAAATTCACGTCCAACGAAATTACCACAGAACAGAAAAAATTTGTTTCCATCGAAATCACCCCAGAACACAAAAAATTAGCTTTAAACGAAATCACCTGAGAACATAAAAAATTCGCTTCAAACGGAATCACCACAGAGCACAAAATATTCGCTTCCAATGAAATGACTCCAAAGCACAGAAAACACGCTTCCAAAGAAAGGACCCCAGAACACAAAAAATTCGCTTCCAATGAAATCACCCTAGAACATAAAAAATTCGCTTTCAACGAAATCACCCGAGAACACAAAAAAATTCGCTTCCAACGAAATGACTCCAGAGCACAGAAAACACGCTTCCAATGAAATGACCCCAGAACACAAAAAATTCCCTTCAAAGAAAATCACCCTAGAACATAAAACCCTCGCTTCCTTCGAAATCACCACAGAAGACAAAAAATGCGCTTCCAACCAAATCACCCAAGAGCACAAAAAATTCGCTTTTACGAACAGAAAAAATGTGCTTCCAAAGAAATTACCCCAGAATACAAAAAATTCGCTTCAATCGAAATCCCCGCAGAGCACAAAAAAATTGCTTCCAAAGAAATCACCCTAGAACACAAAAAATTCGCTTCCAACAAAATCACCCCAGAACACAAAAAATTTTCTTCCAAGGAAATGACTCCAATGCACAGAAAACATGCTTCCAACGAAATCACCCCATACTTCAAAAAAAATCACTTTCAACAAAATTGCCCCAGAACACAAAAAATTCTCTTCCAACGAAATCAACCCAGAACACAAAATATTCGCTTCCATCAAAATCACCCCAGAACACAAAAAATTCGCTTCCATCGAAATCACCCCAGAAAACAAAAAATTCGATTCCAAAGTAATTACCCCAGAACACAAAAATTGCTTCTATTGAAATTACCCCAGAACACAAAAAATTCGCTTCCAAAGAAATCACCACAGAACACAAAAATTTTGCATCCAACGAAATGACTCCAGAGCACAGAAAACACGCTTCCAACAAAATGACCTACTACTTCAAAAACTTGCTTCCATCGAAAAAAAAGGAGAAAACAAAAAATTCTCTTCCAACGATATTACCCCAGAATACATAAAATTCTTTTCCAACGAAATCTCCTGAGTACACAAATATTCGCTTTCAAAGATATCATCCCAGATACAAAAATTCGCTTCCAACAAAATTACCCCAGAACACAAAAAATTCGCTTGCAAAGAAATGTCCTGAGAAGACAAATATTCGCTTCCAAAGAAATCACCACAGAGCACAAAAAATTCGCTTCCAACAAAATCACACCAAGCACAAAAAATTCGCTTTCAACGAAATCACCCCAGAACACAAAATATTCGCTTCCATCAAAATCACCCCAGAACACAAAAAATTCACTTCCACGAAATTACCCCAGAACAAAAAAAAATTCGCTTGCAAAGAAATGTCCTGAGAAGACAAATATTCGCTTCCAAAGAAATCACCCCAGAGCACAAAAAATTCGCTTCCAACAAAATCACACCAAGCACAAAAAATTCGCTTTCAACGAAATGAGCCCATACTTCAAAAATTTGCTTCCATCGAAATCACCGAAGAACACAAAAAATTCGCTTCCAACGAAATTACCCCAGAACACAAAAATTCGCTTCCAACGAAATCACCCCAGAACACAAAAAATTTGATTCCAAAGAAATGACTCCAGAGCACAGAAAACACGCTTCCAATGAAATAACCCCATACTTCAAAAAAATTCGCTTCCAACTAAATTGCCCCAGAACACAAAAAATTCGCTTCTAACGAAATCAACCCAGAACACAAAAAATTTGCTTCCATCGAAATCACCCGAGAACAGAAAAAATTCGTTTCTAACGGAATCACCAGCGAACACAAATATTAGCTTCCAATGAAATCACCCTAAAATCAATAAATTCTTTTCCAACGAAATCTCCTGAGAACACAAATATTCGCTTCCAAAGAAATCACCCCAGAGCACCAAAAATTCACTTCCAACTAAATAACCCTAAGGAAAAAAATTTCACTTTCAACGAAATCACCTGAGAACACAAAAAATTCGTGTCCAACGAAATCAACCCAGAACACAAAAACTTTGCTTCCATCGAAATCACACGAGAACAGAAAAAATTCCTTTCTAACGAAATCCCCAGCGAACACAAATATTAGCTTCCAATGAAATCATCCTAAAGCACAAATAAATTCGCTTCCAACGAATTTACCCTAAGGCAAAAAAAAAAAAAATTCACTTTCAACGAAATCACCTGAGAACACAAAAAATTCGCGTCCAACGAAATCAACCCAGAACACAAAAAATTCGCATCCAAAGAAATCACCCAGAACACAAAAATTTCCCTTCCAACGAAATGACTCCAAAACACAGAAAACACGCTTCCAATTAAATCACCCCAGAGCACAAAAAATTCGCTTCCAACAAAATCAACCCAGAACACAAAAAATGTGCTTCTACCCAAATCACCCGAGAACAGAAAAAATTCGCTTCCAAAGAAATTACCCCAGAATAGATAAACTTACTTCCACCCAAATCAAGCCAGAGCACAAAAAATTCCCTTCCAAAAAAATCACCCGAGAACACAAATATTGGCTTCCAACGAAATTACCCCAGAACGGAAAATTTTTACTTCCATCGAAATCCCCCAGAACACAAAAAATTCGCGTCCAACGAAATTCCCGCAGAGCACAAAAAAATTGCTTCCAAAGAAATCACCCTAGAACACAAAAAATTCGCTTCCAACAAAATCACCCCAGAACACAAAAAATTTGCTTCCAAGGAAATGACTCTAATGCACAGAAAAAAAGCTTCCAACAAAATCACCCCATACTTCAAAAAAAATCACTTTCAAGAAAATTGCCCCAGAACACAAAAAATTCTCTTCCAACGAAATCAACCCAGAACACAAAATATTCGCTTCCATCAAAATCACCCCAGAACACAAAAAATTCGTTTCCATCGAAATCACCCCATAAAACAAAAAATTTGATTCCAAAGTAATTACCCCAGAACACAAAAATTGCTTCTATTGAAATTACCCCAGAACACAAAAAATTCGCTTCCAAAGAAATCACCACAGAACACAAAAATTTTGCATCCAACGAAATGACTCCAGAGCACAGAAAACACGCTTCCAACAAAATGACCTACTACTTCAAAAACTTGCTTCCATCGAAAAAAAAAGGAGAAAACAAAAAATTCTCTTCCAACGATATTACCCCAGAAGACAAAAAATTCGCTTCCAACTAAATCTCCTGAGAACACAAATATTCGCTTCCAAAAATATCATCCCAGAGCACAAAAAATTTGCTTCCAACGAAATCACCCTAGAACGCAAAAATTCCCTTTCAACGAAATCACCCGAGAACACAAAAAATTTGCTACCAACGAATCACCCCAGAGCACAAAAATTCGCTTCCAACGAAATGACTCCAGAGCACAGAAAACACGCTTCCAATGAAATGACCCCGTATTTCAAAAATATGCTTCCATCGAAAAAACCGGAGAACACAAAAAATTCTCTTCCAACGATATTACCCCAGAAGACAAAAAATTTGCTTCCAATGAAATCACCTGGGAACACAAATATTCGCTTTCAACGAAATCACCCGAGAACACAAAAAATTTGCTTCCATAGAAATCACCCCAGAGCACAAAAAATTGGCTTCCAACGAATGACTCCAGAGCAATGAAAACATGCTTCCAACGAAATGACCCCCTACTTCAAAAATTTGCTTCAATCGAAAAAACCGGAGAACACAAAAATTCTCTTTCAACGAAATTACCTCAGAAGACAAAAAATTCTTTTCTAACAAAATCTCCTGAGAACACAAATATTCGCTTCCAACGAAATCACCCCAGAGCACAAAAAACACGTTTCCAGCGAAATGACTCCAGGGCACAGAAAACACGCCTCTAACGATATGACCCCCTACTTCAAAAATTTGCTTCAATCGAAAAAACCGGAGAACACAAAAAATTCGCTTCCACCGAAATTTACACAGAACACAAAAAATTGCTTGCAATGAAATCTCCTGAGAACACCAATATCGCTTCCAACGAAATCATCACAGCGCACAAAAAATTCGCTCTCAAAGAAATGACTCCAGAGCACAGAAAACACGCTTCCAACGAAATGACCCCATATTTCAAAAACTTGCTTCCATCGAAATCACCCGAGAACACAAAAAATTCACTTCCAAAGATATTACCCTAGAACAAAAAAAAATTCATTTTCAACGAAATCTCCTGAGAACACAAATATTCGCTTTCAAAGATATCATCCCAGAGCACAAAAAAATCGCTTCCAACGAAATCACCCTAGAACACAAAAGATTCCCTTTCAACGAAATCACCTGAGAACACAAAAACTTCGTTTACAACGAAATTATCCTAGAGCACAAAAAATTTGCTTCCAATGAAATGGCTCCAGAGCACAGAAAACACGCTTCCAACGAAATGACCCCCTACTTCAAAAATTTGCTTCCATCGAAAAAACCGGAGAACACAAAAAAGTCGCTTGCAATGAAATTGCCCCAGAAAAAATAATTCGCTCGTAACGAAATCTTCTGAGAACACAAATATTCGCTTCCAACTAAATCTCCACAGAACACAAAAAATTCGGTTCCAACAAAATGACTCCAGGTCACAGAAAACACGCTTCCAACGACATGACCCCATACTTCAAAAATTTGCTTCAATCGAGATCACCCAAGAACACAAAAAATTCGCTTCCAAAGAAATTACCCCAGAACAAAAAAAAAAAATCGCTTCCAACAAAATCTCCTGAGAACACAAATATTCGCTTCCAAAGAAATCATCCCAGAGCACAAAAAATTCGTTTACAACGAATTCACCATAGAACACAAAAAATTCCCTTCAACGAAATCACCCGAGAACACAAAAAATTCGCGTCCAACGAAATTACCCCACAATAGAGAAAAATTACTTCCAACCATATCAATCCAGAGCACAAAAAACTCCCTTCCAATAAAATCACCCGAGTACGCAAATATTTGCTAACAACGAAATTACCCCAGAACAGAAAAAATTTGCTTCCATCGAAATCACCCCAGAACACAAAAATTTCACTTCCAACGAAATCACCCCAGAACACAAAAAATTCTCTTCCAACGATATTACCCCAGAAGACAAAAAATTCGCTTCCAACGAAAGCTCCAGAAAACACAAATATTTGCTTCCAAAGAAATCACACCAGAGCACAAAAAATTCGCTTTCAACGAAATGACTCCTTAACACAGAAAACACACTTCAAAAAATCACCCAGGAACACAAAAAAATTCGCTTCCAATAAAACAACTCCAGAGCACAAAATATTCTCTACCAACGAAATGACTCCAGAGCACAGAAAAGACGCTTCCAAGGAAATGACTCCAGAACACAAAAAATTTTCTTCCAACGTAATTACCACAGAACACAAAAAATTCGCTTCCAACAAAATCACCCGGAACACAAATATTCGCTTCCAACAAAATGACTCAAGAACACAGAAAACAAGCTACTAACGAAATCACCCCATACTTCAAAATCACTTCTAACGAAATTACCCCAGAACAGAAAAAATTTGCTTCCAACGAAATCAACCCAGAGCACAAAAAATTCCCTTCCAACGAAATCAACCTAGAGCACTCAAAATTCGCTTTCAACGAAGTCACCCCAGAACAAAAAAATTCGTGTCCAACGAAATCAACCCAGAAAACAAAAAATTTCCTTCCAACGAAATTACCCCAGAACACAAAAAATTCGCTTCCAACAAAATCACCCCAAAGCACAAAAAATTTGCTTCCAACGAAATGACTCCAGAGCACAAGAAAACACGCTTCCAACTAAAGACCTCCTGAGCTCAAAAAATTCCCTTCCAACAAAATCACCCTAGAACATAAAAAATTCGCTTTCAAATAAATCACCCGAGAACACAAAAAATTCGCTTCCAAAGAACTGACTCCAGAGCACAGAAAACACGTTTCGAACGAAATGATACCATACTTCAAAAATTTGCTTCAATCGAAATCACCTGAGAATACAAAATATTCTCTTCCAACGAAATTACCCCAGAACACAAAAAAATTCGCTTCCAAAGAAATCAACCCAGAACACAAAAAATTCACTTCCAACGAAATCACCACAGAACACAAAAAATTTGGTTCCAATGAAATAACTGCAGAGCACAGAAAACATGCTTCCAATGAAAGGACCCAAAAGACAAAAAATTCGCTTCCAAAGAAATCACCATAGAACATAAAAAATTCGCTTTCAACGAAATCACCCGAGAACACAAAAAATTCGCTTCCAACGAAATTACCCTAGAACACAAAAAATTCGCTTACAATGAAATCTCCTGAGAACACAAATATTCGCTTCAAACGAAATCACCGCGGAGCACAAAAAATTCGCTTCCAATGAAATGACTCCAGAGCACAGAAAACATGCTTCCAACGAAATGACCCCCTACTTCAAAAATTTGCGTCCATCGAAAAAACCAGAGAACACAAAAAATTCGCTTCCAACCATATTACCCCAGAAGACGAAATATTCTTTTCCAACAAAATCTCCTGAGAACACAAATATTCTCTTCCAAAGATATCATCCCAGAGCACAAAATTTTGCTCCCAACGAAATCACCTTAGAACAAAAAAATTCCCTTCCAAAGAAATCACCCCAGAGCAGAAAAAAATTTGCTTCCACCGAAATGACTCCAAAGCACAGAAAACACGCTTCCAAAAAAATGAATACAGAACACAAAAATTATTCCAACGAAATCACCCTAGTACATAAAAAATTCGCTTCCATGGAAATCACCACAGAAGACAAAAAATTTGTTTCCAATGAAATCACCCCAGAGCACAAAGAATTCGCTTCCAACGAAATGACTCCAGAGCACAGAAAACAAGCTTCAAATGAAATTACCCCAGAACACAAAAAAATTCGCTTCCAACGAAATCACCCTAGAACATAAAAAATTCGCTTCCTTCGAAATCACCACAGAAGACAAAAAATTCGCTTCCAACCAAATCACCCCAGAGCTCAAAAAATTTGCTTCGAACGAAATCACCCCAGAGCTCAAAAAATTCGCTTTTACGAAATTACCCTAGAACATAAAAAATTCGCATTCAACAAAATCACCCGAGAACACAAAATATTCGCTTCCAACGAAATCACCCCAGAGCACAGAAAACACGCTTCCAAAGAAATGACCACATACTTCAAAAATTTGCTTCCATCGAAAAAACCGGAGAACACAAAAAATTCGCTTGCAATGAAATCTTCATAGAACACAAATATTCGCTGCCAACGAAATCACCTGAGAACACAAAAAATTTGCTTGCAACGAAATCTCCTTAGAAGAAAATATTCGCTTCCAAGGAAATCACCCCAGAGCACAAAAAATTCGCTTCCAAAGGAATCACTCTTAAACATAAAAAATTCGCTGCCAACGAAATGACTCCAGAGCACAGAAAACACGCTTCCAACAAAATGACCGCAAACTTCAAAAATTTGCTTCCATTGAAATCATCCGAGAACATAAAAAATTTGCTTCCAACGAAATTACCCCAGAACCCAAAAATTCGCTTGCAACAAAATCGTCTGAGAACACATATATTTGCTTCCAACGGAATCACACCAGAACACAAAAAATTCGCTTCCACCTAAATGACTCCAGAGCACAGAAAACACGCTTTCAAAGAAAAGACCCCATACTTCAAAAATTTGCTTCCATCGAAGTCACCCGAGAACACAAAAAATTCGCTTCCAAAGAAATCACCCCAGAGAACGAAAAATTCGTTTCCAACCAAATGACTCCTGAGCACAGAAAACACGCTTCCAACGAAATGACCACATACTTCAAAAATTTGCTTCCATCGAAATCACCCCAGAACACAAAAAATTCGCTTCCAACGAAATCTCCTGAGAACACAAATATTCGCTTCCAACAAAATCACCCCAGAACACAAAAAAATCGCTTGCAATGAAATCTCCTGAGAACACAAATATTCGCTTCCAACGAAATCACCACAGAGCACAAAAAATTCGCTTCCAACGAAATGACTCCAGAGCACCGAAAACACGCTTCCAATGAAATGACCCCCAACTTCAAAAATTTGCTTCCATCGAAAAGACCGTAGTACACAAAAAATTCTCTTTTAAAGATATTACCCCAGAAGACAAAAAAAATCTTTTCCAAGGAAATCTCCTGAGAACACCAATATTCCCTTCCAAAGATATCATCCCAGATCAGAAAAAAAGTGCTTCCAATTAAATCACCCTAGAACACAAAAATTCCCTTTCAACGAAATCACCCGAGAACACAAAAAATTCGCTTCCAGCAAAAATACCCCAGAACATAAAAAAATAGCTTCAAACGAAATCACCAGGGAACACAAATATTTGCTTCCAACGAAATCACCCAGGAACATAAAAAAATCGCTTCCATCGAAATCACCCGAGAACACAAAAAAATTCGCTTCCAACGAAATTACCCCAGAACACAAAAAATTCGCTTCCAATGAAATCACCCCAAAGGACAAAAAATTCGCTTCCAACGAAATGTCTCTATACTTCAAAAATTTGCTTCCATCGAAATTACCTGAGAAGACAAAAAATTCGCTTCCAACGAAATTACCCCAGAACACAAAAAATTCACTTGCAAAGAAATCTCCTGAGAAGACAAATATTCGCTTCCAAAGAAATCACCCCAGAGCACAAAAAATTCGCTTCCAACGAAATCACCCCAAGCACAAAAAATTAGTTTTCAACGAAATGAGTCCATACTTGAAAAATTTGCTTCCATCGAAAAAACCGGAGAAAACAAAAATTTGATTCCAACGAAATTACCCCAGAACACAAAATTTCGCTTGCAACTAAATCTCCTGAGAACACAAATATTCGCTTCCAAAGAAAACATCACAGATCACAAAAAATTCATTTCCAACGAAATCACCCTAGAACACAAAAAATTCCCTTTCAACGAAATCACCCAAGAACACAAAATATTCACTTCCAACGAAATCACCACATAGCACAAAAAATTCGCTTCCAACAAAATGACTCCAGAGCACAGAAAAAACGCTTCCAAAGAAATGACCACAGAACACAAAAAATTCGCCTCCAACGAAATCACCCTAGAACATAAAAAATTCACTTCCATCGAAATCACCACAGAAGACAAAAAATTCGCTTCTAACCAAATCACCCCAGAGCACAAAAAATTCGCTTCGAATGAAATCACCCTAGAACATAAAAAATTCCCTTTCAACGAAATCACCCGAGAACACAAAAAATTCACGTCCAACGAAATTACCACAGAACAGAAAAAACTTGCTCCCATCGAAATCACCCCTGAACACAAAAAATTCGCTTCCAACGAAATCACGCTAGAACACAAAAAATTAGCTTTTAAGGAAATCACCTGAGAATACAAAAAATTCGCTTCCAACGAAATCACCCCAAGCACAAAAAATTCGCTTTCAATGAAATGAGCCCATACTTGAAAAATTTGCTTCATCGAAATCACCCGAGAATGCAAAAAATTCGCTTCCAAAGAAATTACCCCAGAACACAAAAATTCGCTTCCAAGGAAATCACCCCAGAACACAAAAAATTTGCTTCCAAAGAAATGACTCCAGAGCACAGAAAACATGCTTCCAATGAAATCACCCCATACTTCAGAAAAATTCACTTCCAACTAAATTGCCCCAGAACACAAAAAATTCGCTTCCAACGAAATCAACCCCGAACACAAAAAAATTGCTTCCATCGAAATCACCCGAGAACAAAAAAAATTCGCTTCTAACGAAATCACCCGGGAACACAAATATTAGCTTCCAATGAAATCACCCTAAAATCAAAAAATTCTTTTCCAACGAAATCTCCTGAGAACACAAATATTCGCTTCCAAAGAAATCACCCCAGAGCACCAAAAATTCACTTCCAACGAAATAACCCTAAGGAAAAAAATTTCACTTTCAACGAAATCACCTGAGAACACAAAAAATTCGTGTCCAATGAAATCAACCCAGAACACAAAAAATTCGCATCCAAAGAAATCACTCAGAACACAAAAATTTCCCTACCAACGAAATGACTCCAAAACACAGAAAACACGCTTCCAAAGAAATCACCCCAGAGCACAAAAAATTGGCTTCCAACGAAATCAACCTAGAACACAAAAAATTTGCTTCTATCCAAATCACCTGAGAACAGAAAAAATGCGCTTCCAAAGAAATTACCCCAGAATACAAAAAATTCGCTTCCATAGAAATCCCCGCAGAGCACAAAAAAATTGCTTCCAAAGAAATCACCCCAGAACACAAAAAATTCGCTTCCAACAAAATCACCCCAGAACACAAAAAATTTGCTTCCAAAGAAATGACTCCAATGCACAGAAAATACGCTTCCAATAAAATCACCCCATAATTCAAAAAAATTCGCTTTCAAAAAATTGCCCCAGAACACAAAAAATTCTCTTCCAACGAAATCAACCCAGAACACAAAATATTCGCTTCCATCAAAATCACCCCAGAACACAAAAAATTCACTTCCACGAAATTACCCCAGAACACAAAAAATTCGTTTGCAAAGAAATGTCCTGAGAAGACAAATATTCGCTTCCAAAGAAATCACCCCAGAGCACAAAAAATTTGATTACAAAGAAATGACTCCAGAGCACAGAAAACACGCTTCCAATGAAATCACCCCATACTTCAAAAAAATTCGCTTCCAACTAAATTGCCCCAGAACACAAAAAATTCGCTTCCAACGAAATCAACCCAGAACACAAAAAATTTGCTTCCATCGAAATCACCCGAGAACAGAAAAAATTCGTTTCTAACGAAATCACCCGGGAACACAAATATTAGCTTCCAATGAAATCATCCTAAAGCACAAAAAATTTGCTTCCAACGAAATCTCCTGAGAACACAAATATTCCCTTTAAAGAAATTAACCCAGAGCACAAAAAATTCGCTTACAACGAATTTACCCAAGGCAAAAAAAAAAAAATTCACTTTCAACGAAATCACCTGAGAACACAAAAAATTCGCGTCCAACGAAATCAACCCAGAACACAAAAAATTCGCATCCAAAGAAATCACACAGAACATAAAAATTTCCCTTCCAACGAAATGACTCCAAAACACAAAAAACATGCTTCCAATGAAATCACCCAAGAGCACAAAAAATTCGCTTCCAACAAAATCAACCCAGAACACAAAAAATGTGCTTCTATCCAAATCACCCGAGAACAGAAAAAATTAGCTTCCAAAGAAATTACCCCAGAATAGATAAATTTACTTACACCCAAATCAAGCCAGAGCACGAAAAATTCCCTTCCAAAAAAATCACCCGAGAACACAAATATTGGCTTCCAAAGAAATTACCCCAGAACGGAAAATTTTTACTTCCATCGAAATCCCCCAGAACACAAAAAATTCGCTTCCAACGAAATTCCCGCAGAGCACAAAAAATTGCTTCCAAAGAAATCACCATAGAACACAAAAAATTCGCTTCCAACAAAATCACCCCAGAACACAAAAAATTTGCTTTCAAGGAAATGACTCCAATGCACAGAAAACATGCTTACAAAGAAATCACCCCAAAACACAAAAAATTTGCTTCCAACGTACTTAACCCAGAACACAAAAAATTTGCTTCCAACGACATGTACCCAGAACACAAGAAATTCGGGACCACCGAAATCACCCGAGAATATAAAAAAATTCGCTTCCAATGAAATTACCCATACTTCAAAAATTTGCTTCCATCGAAATCACCTTAAAACACAAAAAAATAGCTTCCAACTAAAATACCCCAGAACACAAGAAATTCGCTTCCAACGAAATCACCCCAAAGCACAAATAATTCGCTTCCAACGAAATTACCACAGAACACAAAAAATTCGCTTCCAAAGAAATCACCCCAGAACACAAAAAATTCGCTTCCAAAGAAACGACTCCAGAGCACAGAAAACACGCTTCCAACGAAATGACCCCGTATTTCAAGAATTTGCTTCCATCGAAAAAACCGGAGAACACAAAAAATTCTCTTCCAACGATATTACCCCAGAAGACAAAAAATTCGCTTCCAATGAAATCACCTGGGAACACAAATGTTCGCTTTCAACGAAATCACCAGAGAACACAAAAAATTTGCTTCCATAGAAATCACCCCAGAGCACAAAAAATTGGCTTCCAACAAATGACTCCAGAGCAATGAAAACACGCTTCCAACGAAATGACCCCCTACTTCAAAAATTTGCTTCAATTGAAAAATCCAGAGAACACAAAAAATTCGCTTCCAACAAAATCACACCAGAGCACAAAAAATTTGCTTCCAAAGAAATGACTCCAGAGCACAGAAAACACGCTTCCAACTAAAGCCCTCCTGAGCACAAAAAATTTGCTTCCAACAAAATCACCCTAGAACATAAAAAATTCGCTTTCAACGAAATCACCCGAGAACACAAAAAATTCGCTTCCAAAGAAATGACTCCAGAGCACAGAAAACACGCTTCCAATGAAATGACCCCAGAAAACAAAAATTTCACTTCCAACGAAATCACCCTAGAACATAAAAAAATCGCTTCCATCGAAATCACCGCAAAACACAAAAATTCACATCCAACGAAAAGACTCCAGAGCACAGAAAACACACTTCCAACGAAATGACCCCCTACTTGAAAAATTTTCTTCCATCGGAAAAATCAGCGAACACAAAAAATTAGCTTCCAATGAAATTACCTCAAAAGACAAAAAATTAGCTTGCAACGAAATCTCCTGAGAACACAAATATTTGCTTCCGACCAAATCAAGCAAAAACACAAATATTCGCTTCCAACGAAATCACCGAAGAACACAAAAAATTCGCATCCAACGAAATTACCCCAGAATAGAAAAAAATTACTTCCAACCAAATCAACCCAGAGCACAAAAAATTCCCTTCCAACAAAATCACCCAGGAACACAAATATTGGCTTCCAACGAAATCACCCAAGAACACAAAACTTTGCTCCCAAAGAAATCACCGCAGAACACAAAAATTTCGCTTCCAACGAAATGACTCCAGAACACAGAAAAAACGCTACCAGCGAAATCACCTGAAAACACAAAAAAATTCGTTTCCAACGAAATCATCCTAGAACACAAAAAATTCGCATCCAATGAAATGACTCCAGAGCACAGAAAACACGGTTCCAATGAAATGACCCCAGAAAACAAAAATTTCGCTTCCATCGAAATCACCGCAAAAGACAAAAATTCACATCCAATAAAAAGACTCCAGAGCACAGAAAACACGCTTCCAACGAAATGACCCCCTATTTCAAAAATTTACTTCATTCGAAAAAACCAGAGACACAAAGAATTCGCCTCCAACGAAATCACCCCAGAACACAAAAAAATTCGCTTCCAACAAAATCACCCCAGAACAAAATCTTTTTCTTTCAACGAAATCACCCCAGAGCTCAAAAAATTCGATTACAACAAAATTACCCCAGAACACAAGAAATACTCTTCCAACAAAATCGCCCCAGAGCACAAAAAATTCGTTTCCAACGAAATCACCCTGGAACACAAAAAATTGGCTTTCTACAAAATCACCCGAGAACACAAAAAATTTGCTTCCAATGAAATTAGCCCAGAACACAAAAAATTCGCTTCCAACGAAATCACCCCAGAGCACAAAAAATTTGCTTCCAACGAAATGACTCCATAGCTAGAAAACACGCTTCGAACGAAATGACCCCCTATTTCAAACATTTGCTTCCATCGAAATCACCCGAGAACACAAAAAATTCGCTTCCAATGAAATTACCCCAGAACATAAAACATTCGCTTCCAACGAAATGACTCCTGAGCACAGAAAATACGCTTCTAACGAAATCACCCCATACTTAAAAATGTTCTCGTCCAACGAAATTATCCCAGAGCAGAAAACATTTGCTTCCAACGAAATCACCCCAAAGCACAAAAAATTCGCTTCCAACAAAATCACCCTAAAGCACAAAAAATTCGATATCAACGAAATCATCCTAGAACACAAAAAATTCCCTTTCAACGAAATTACCCCAGGAGAGAAAAAATTTGCTTCTATCGTAGTCACCACAGAGCACGAAATATTCATTCCCAAAGTTATCACACCAGAACACAAAAAATTAGCTTCCAACGAAATTAACCCTGAAGAGAAAAAATTTGCTTCAAACAAAATCACCAGACAGCACAAAAAATTCGCTTCCAACTAAATACCCAAGAACACAAAAAATTCTCTTTCAACGAAAACACCCGAGAACAAAAAAAATTCGCTTCCAACGAAATCACCACAGAGCACAAAAAATTAGCTTCCAACGAAATGACTCCAGAGCACAGAAAACACGCTTCCAAAGAAATGACACCAGAACACAAAAAATTCACTGCCAACAAAATCACCTAGAACACAAAAAATTCGCTTTCAACGAAATCACCCGAGAAAAAAAAATTCACTTCCAACGTAATCACCACAGAGCACAAAAAATTCGCTTCCCGTAAAATGACCCTATAACATAAAAAATTCACTTCAATCGAAATCACCAGAGAAGACAAAATATGCGCTTCCAACCAAATACCCCAGAGCACAAAAAAAATTGCTTACAACGAAATCACCCTGGAACATAAAAACTTCGCTTTCAACAAAATGAACAGGGGATACAAAAAATTCGCTTCCAACAAAATCACCCCAGAGCACAAAAAAATTCTCTTCCAACGAAATGACCCCCTACGTCAAAAATTTTCTTCCAGCGAAAAACAGTAGAACACAAAAAATTCGCTTCCTACGAAATTACCCAAGAAAACAAAAAATTCGCTTGCAACCAAATCTTCGGAGAACACAAATATTCGCTTCCAAAGAAATCACACTAGAGCATAAAAAATTCGCTTACAACGAAGTGACTCCAGAGCAGAGAAAACACGCTTGCAAAGAAATGACCCCATACTTCAAAAATTTGTTTCCATCGAAATCACCCGAAAACATAAAAAATTCGCTTCCAAAGAAATGACCTCAGACTTCAAAAATTTTCTTCCATCGAAAAGACCAGAGAACACATAAAATTCTCTTTCAACGAAATTACCCCTGAACACAAATAATTCACTTCTAAAGAAAACTATTGAGAATACAAATATTGGCTTCCAAAGAAATCATCCCAGAGCACAAAAAATTTGCTTCCAAAGAAATCACCCCAGAGTACAAAAATTCCCTTCCAACAAAATCACCCAAGAACACAAATATTGGCTTCCATTGAAATCACCCCAGAACACAAAAATTTCGCTTCCAACGAAATGACTCCAGAGCAAAGAAAACACGCTTCCATTGAAAAACCGGAGAACATAAAATATTCGCTTCCACTGAAATTACCCCAGAACACAAAAAATTCTCTTGCAACGAAATTTTCTGAGAACACAAATATTCACTTCCAACGAAATCACCCCAGAACAAAAAAATTCGCTTCCAACGAAATGACTCCAGAGCACAGAAAACACGCTTCCAACAAAATGACCCCCTACTTCAAAAATTCGCTTCCATCGAAAAAACCAGAGAACACAAAAATACGCTTCCAAAGAAATTACCCCAGACAAAAATTTGCTTCCATCGAAAAAACCGGAGAACATAAAAAATTCGCTTCCAAAGAAATGACTCCAGAGCACAGAAAACACGCTTCCAATGAAATGACCCCAGAAAACAAAAATTTCACTTCCAACGAAATCACCCTAGAACACAAAAAATTCGCTTCCAACGAAATCATCCTAGAACACAAAAAATTCGCATCCAACGAAATGACTCCAGAGCACAGAAAGCACGCTTCCAATGAAATGACCCCAGAAAACAAAAATTTTGCTTCCATCGTAATCACCGCAAAACACAAAAATTCACATCCAACGAAAAGACTCCAGAGCACAGAAAATATGCTTTCAACGAAATGACCCCCTATTTCAAAAATTTGCTTCATTCAAAAAAACCGGAGACACAAAGAATTCGCCTCCAACGAAATCACCCCAGAACACAAAAAATTTGCTTCCAAAAAATTACTCTAGAGAACAGAAAACACCCTACCTACGAAAGAAACCCATACTTCAAAAAAATTCGCTTCCAACAAAATCACCCCAGAACAAAATCTTTTCCTTTCAACGAGATCACCCCAGAGCACAAAAAATTCAATTACAATGAAATTACCCCAGAACACAAGACACACTCTTCCAACAAAATCACCCCAGAGCACAAAAAATTCATTTCCAACGAAATTACCCCAGAACACAAAAAATTCACTTCCAACGAAATCACCCAAGAGCACAAAAAATTTGCTTCCAACGAAATGACTCCATAGCTAGAAAACATGCTTCGAACAAAATGACCCCCTACTTCAAACATTTGCTTCCATCGAAATCACCCGAGAACACAAAAAATTCGCTTCCAATGAAATCACCCCAGAACATAAAACATTCGCTTCCAACGAAATGACTCCTGAGCACAGAAAACACGCTTCTAACGAAATCACCCCATACTTAAAAATATTCTCGTCCAACGAAATTATCCCAGAGCAGAAAACATTTGCTTCCAATGAAATCACCCCAGAGTACAAAAAATTTGATTGCAACGAATTCACCCTAAAGCACAAAAAATTCGATATCAACGAAATCATCCTAGAACACAAAAAATTCCCTTTCAACGAAATTACCCCAGGATAGAAAAAATTTGCTTCTATCGTAGTCACCACAGAGCACGAAATATTTATTCCCAATGTAATCACACCAGAACACAAAAAATTCACTTCCAACGAAATCACGCTAGAACACAAAAAATTAGCTTTTTCAACGAAATCACCCGAGAACACAAAAAATTCGCTTCCAATGAAATCACCCCAGAGCACAAAAAATTCGCTTGCAATTAAATCTCCTGAGAACATAAATGTTCGCTTCCAGCGAAAGGACTCCAGAGCACAGAAAACACGCTTCCAACGAAATCACCCCAAAACACAAAACATTGTCTTCTAACGTAATTACATCAGAACACAAACATTCGCTTCCAAAGATATCATCCCAGAGCACAAAAAATTCGCTTCCAAAGAAATTACCCCAGAACACAAAAAATTCTTTTCAACGAAATCTCCTGAGAACACAAATATTCGCTTCCAAGGAAATCATCCCAGAGCACAAAAAAATTCGCTTTCTATGAAATCAACCTAGAACACAAAAAATTCCCTTTCAACGAAATCATCTGATAACACAAAAAATTCATGTCCAGCGAAATTATCACAGAACAGAAAAAATTCTCTTCCAACGAAAATTAGCTTTCAATGAAATCACCCCAGAGCACAAAAAATTCCCTTCGAACGAAATGACTCCATCGAAAAACCAGAGAACATAAAAAATTCGCTTCCAACGAAATGACTCCAGAGCACAGAAAACACGCTTCCAATGAAATGACCCCAGAAAACAAAAATTTCGCTTCCAACGAAATCACCCTAGAACATAAAAAATTCGCTTCCATCGAAATCACCGCAAAACATAAAAATTCACCTCCAATGAAAAGACTCCAAAGCACAGAAAACACGCTTCCAACGAAATGACCCCCTACTTGAAAAATTTTCTTCCATCGAAACAACCAGCGAACACAAAAAATTAGCTTCCAATGAAATTACACCAAAACACAAAAAATTAGCTTGCAACGAAATCTCCTGAGAACACAAATATTCGCTTCCGACGAAAACCGAAGAACACAAAAAATTCGCATCCAAAAAAATTAACCCAGAATAGAAAAAAATTACTTCCAACCGAATCAACCCAGAGCACAAAAAATTCCCTTCCAAAAAAATCACCCAAGAACACAAATATTGGCTTCCAACGAAATTACCCCAGAACTGAATAAAATCACCTGAGTACGCATATATTTGCTAACAACGAAATTACCCCAGAACAGAAAAAATTTGCTTCCATCGAAATCACCCCAGAACACAAAAATTTCGCTTCCATCGCAATCACCCCAGAACACAAAACTTTGCTTCCAAAGAAATCACCCCAGAACACAAAAATTCGCTTCCAACAAAATCACCCCAGAACACAGAAAAAACGCTACCAACGGAATCACTCGAGAACACAAAAAATTCGCTTCCAACGAAATCATCCTAGAACACAAAAAATTCGCATCCAATGAAATGACTCCAGAGCACAGAAAACACACTTCCAATGAAATGACCCCAGAAAACAAATATTTTGCTTCCATCGAAATCACCGCAAAACACAAAAATTCACATCGAACGAAAAGACTCCAGAACACAGAAAAAACGCTACCAACGAACTCACCCGAGAACACAAAAAATTTGCTTCCAACGAAATCATCCTAGAACACAAAAAATTCGCATCCAACGAAATGACTCCAGAGCACAGAAAACACGCTTCCAGTGAAATGACCCTAGAAAACAAAAATTTCGCTTCCATCGAAATCACCGAAAAACACAAAATTTCACGTCCAACGAAAAGACTCCAGAGCTCGTAAAAAAAACATGCTTCCAACGAAATGACCCCCTATTTCAAAAATTTGCTTCATTCGAAAAAACCGGAGACACAAAGAATTCGCCTTCCACGAAATCACCCCAGAACACAAAAAATTCGCTTCCAACGATATTACCCCAGAAGAAAAAAAATTTGCTTCCAACGAAATCTCCTAAGAACACAAATATTCGCTTCCAAAGAAATCACCCTTAGCACAAAAAATTTGCTTCCAAAGAAATCACCCCAGAGTACAAAAATTCCCTTCCAACAAAATCACCCAAGAACACAAATATTGGCTTCCAACGAAATCACCCCAGAACACAAAAAATTCGCTTCTAACGAAATCACCCTAGAACACAAAAATTCCCTTTCAAAGAAATCACCCGAGAACAAAAAAAAATTCGCTTCCAATGAAATCACCCCAAAGAACAAAAATTTCGCTTCCAATGAGTTGACTCCTGAGCACAGAAAACACGCTTCCAAAGAAATGATCCCCTACTTCAAAAATTTGCTTCCATCGAAAAGACAGGAGAACACAAAAAATTCTCTTCCAACAATATTACCCCAGAGACAAAAAATTCTTTTCCAACGAAATCTCGTGAGAACACAAATATTCGCTTCCAAAGATATCATCCCAGAGAACAAAAAATTCGCTTCCAACGAAATTACTCCAGAGCACAAAACATTCGCTTCCAACGAAATCACCCCAGAATACAAAAAAATTCGCTTCCAAAGAAATAACCCAAGAATATAAAAAATTTGGTTCCAAAGAAATAATCCAAGAATATAAAAAATTCGCTTCGATCAAAATCACCCGAGAACACAAAAAATTCGATTCCAACGAAATTACCCCAGATTACAAGAAATTCCTTCCAACGAAATAACCCCAGAGCACAAAAAATTCCCTTCCAACGAAAGGACTCCAGAGCACAGAAAACACGAATCCAACGAAATGACCCCCTATTTCAAATATTTGCTTCCATGGAAATCACCTGAGAACACAAAAAATTCGCTTCCAACTAAATTACCCCAGAAGACAAAAATTTCTTTTCCAATGAAACCTCCTGAGAACACAAATATTCGCTTCCAACGAACTCACCCCAGAGCACAAAAAACTCGCTTCCAAAGAAATCACCCTAGAATATAAAAAATTCGCTTTCAACGATATCACCTGAGAATACAAAAAATTCGCTTCCAAAGAAATTACCCCAGAACACAAAAAATTCGCTTGCAATGAAATCTCCTGAGAACACAAATATTCGTTTCCAATGAAATCACCCCAGAGCACAAAAAAGTCGTTTCCAACGAAATGACTCCAGGGTACATAAAGCACGCTTCCAACCAAATTACCCCCTACTTCAAAAATTTGTTTCCATCGAAATCACCTGAGAACACAAAAAATTCACTTCCAACGAAATCACCCCAGAACACAAAAAATTCGCTTGCAACAAAATCTCCTGAGAACACAAATATTCGCTTCCAGCGAAATCACACCAAAGCACAAAAAATTCGCATCCAACGAAATGACTCCAGAGCACAGAAAACACGCTTGCAACGAAATGACCCCCTACTTCAAAAATTTGCTTCCTTCGAATAAACCGGAGAACACAAAAAATTCTCTTCCAACGAGATTACCCCAGAAGACAAAAAATTCTTTTCCAATGAAATCTCCTGAGAACACAAATATTCGCTAACAACGAAATCACTCCAGAACAAAAAAAATTCGCTTCCAGCGAAATTACTCCAGAGCACAGAAAACATGCTTTCAACAAAATGATCTCATACTTCAAAAATTTGCTTCCTTCGAAATCACCAGAGAACACAAAAAAATCGTTTCCAACGAAATGACTCCAGAGCACAGAAAACACGCTTCCAACGAAATGACCCCCTACTTAGAATTTTCGCTTCCATCGAAAAAACCGGAGAACACAAAAATACGCTTCCAACGAAATTACCCCAGAATACAAAAAATTCGCTTCCAACGAAATCTCCTGAGAACACAAATATTCGCTTCCAAAGCAATCACCCCGAGCACAAAAAATTCGCTTTCAACGAAATCTTCTGAGAACACATATATTCGCTTCCAACGAAATCACCCCAGAACACAAAAAATTTGCTTCCAATGAAATGACTCAAGATCACAGAAAACACGCTTCCAATGAAATGACCCCCTATTTCAATAATTTGCTTCCATTGAAAAAACCAGAGAACACAAAAAATTAGCTTCCTTCAAAATTACCCCAGAACACAAAAAATAGGCTTCCAACGAAATGAATCCAGAGCACAGAAAACAAGCTTCCAACAAATGATCCCATACTTCAAAAATTTGCTTCCATTGAAATAATCTGAGAACACAAAAAATTCGCTTCCAACCAAATTACCTCAGAAGACAAAAATTTCTTTTCCAACGAAATCTCCTGAGGACACAAATATTTGTTTCCAATGAAATCACCCCAGAGCACAAAAAACTCGTTTCCAACGAAATGATTCCAGGGCTCAGAAAGCACGCTTCCAAAGAAATGACCCCCTACTTCAAAAATTTGCTTCCATCGAATAAACCAGAGAACACAAAAAATTCTCTTCCAACGAGATTACCCCAGAAGACAAAAAATTCTTCTCCAACGAAATCTCCTGAGAACACAATATTCGCTTCCAAAGAAACCATCCCAGAGCACAAAAAAATTCGCTTCCAACAAAAGCCCCCGATAACACAAAAAATTCACGTCCAAAGAAATTATCACAGAACAGAAAAAAATTTGCTTCCATCGAAATCACCCCAGAATAAAAAAAATTTTCTTCCAACGAAATCACGCTACAACACAAAAAATTACCTTTTTCAACGAAATCACCCGAAAACACAAAATTTCCTTTCAAAGAAATCACCCGAGAACACAAAAAATTCGTTTCCAATGAAATCACCCCAGAACACAAAAAATTCGCTTGCAATGAAATCTCCTGAGAACACAAATATTCGCTTCCAACGAAATCGTCCCAGAGCACAAAAGATTCGCTTCCAACGAAACCACCCTAGAACGCAAAAATTCCCTTTCAATGAAATCACCCGAGAACACAAAAAATTCGCTTCCTACGAAATCACCCCAGAACACAAAAAGTTCTTTTCCAACAAAAGGACTCCAGAGCACAGAAAACAAGCTTCCAACGAAATGACCCCCTACTTAAAAAATTTGCTTCCATCGAAAAACCGGAGAAGATAAAAAATTCGCTTCCAAAGAAATTACCACAGAACACAAAAAATTCGCTTGCAACGAAATTTTCTGAGAACACAAATATTCGCTTCCAACGAAATCACCCCACAACAAAAAAAATTCGCTTGCAATGAAATTTTCTGAGAACACAAATATTCGCTTCCAACGAAATTACCCCAGAACACAAAAAATTCGCTTGCAACGAAATTTTCTGAGAACACAAATATTCGCTTCCAACGAAATCACCCCAGAACCCAAAAATTCACTTCCAACGAAATTACTCCAGAGCACAGAAAACATGCTTTCAACAAAATGATCTCATACTTCAAAAATTTGCTTCCATCGAAATCACCAGAGAACACAAAAAATTCGCTTCCAACGAAATGACTCCAGAGCACAGAAAACACGCTTCAAACGAAATGAACCCCTACTTAAAAAATTCGCTTCCATCGAAAAAACCGGAGAACACAAAAATAAGCTTCCAACGAAATTACCCCAGAACACTAAAAATTCTCTTGCAACGAAATCTCCTGAGAACACAAATATTCGCTTCCAAAGAAATCACCCCAGAGCACAAAAAATTCGCTTTCAACGAAATCTTCTGAGAACACATATATTCGCTTCCAACGAAATCACACCAGAACACAAAAAATTCGCTTCCAATGAAATGACTCCAGATCACAGAAAACACGCTTCCAATGAAATGACCCCCTATTTCAATAATTTGCTTCCATTGAAAAAACCGGAGAACACAAAAAATTAGCTTCCAACAAAATTACCCCAGAACACAAAAAATTCGCTTCCAACGAAATTTTCTGAAAACACAAATATTCGCTTCCAACGAAATCACTCCAGAACAAAAAAAATTCGCTTCCAGCGAAATTACTCCAGAGCACAGAAAACATGCTTTCAACAAAATGATCTCATACTTCAAAAATTTGCTTCCTTCGAAATCACCAGAGAACACAAAAAATTCGCTTCCAACGAAATGACTCCAGAGCACAGAAAACACGCATCCAACGAAATGAACCCCTACTTAAAAAATTCGCTTCCATCGAAAAAACCGGAGAACACAAAAATACGCTTCCAACGAAATTACCCCAGAACACAAATAATTCGCTTGCAACGAAGTCTCCTGAGAACACAAATATTCGCTTCCAAAGCAATCACCCCAGAGCACAAAAAATTCGCTTCCAACGAAATCTTCTGAGAACACATATATTCGCTTCTAACGAAATCAACCCAGAACACAAAAAATTCGCTTCCATTGAAATGACTCCAGATCACAGAAAACACTCTTCCAATGAAATGACCCCCTATTTCAATAATTTGCTTCCAGTGAAAAAACCAGAGAACACAAAAAATTAGCTTGCGTCGAAATTACCCCAGAAAACAAAAAATAGGCTTCCAAAGAAATGAATCCAGAGCACAGAAAACAAGCTTCCAACGAAATGACCCCATACTTCAAAAATTTGCTTCCATTGAAATAATCTGAGAACACAAAAAATTCGCTTCCAACGAAATTACCTCAGAAGACAAAAATTTCTTTTCCAACGAAATCTCCTGAGGACACAAATATTTGTTTCCAATGAAATCACCCCAGAGCACAAAAAAACTCGTTTCCAACGAAATGATTCCAGGGCTCAGAAAACACGCTTCCAACGAAATGACCCCCTAATTCAAAAATTTGCTTCCATCGAATGAACCAGAGAACACAAAAAATTCTCTTCCAACGAGATTACCCCAGAAGACAAAAAATTCTTTTCCAACGAAATCTCCGGAGAACACAAATATTCACTTCCAACGAAATCACCCCAGAACCCAAAAATTCGCTTCCAACGAAATTACTCCAGAGCACAGAAAACATGCTTTCAACAAAATGATCTCATACTTCAAAAATTTGCTTCAATCGAAATCACCAGAGAACACAAAAAATTCGCTTCCAACGAAATGACTCCAGAGTACAGAAAACCCGCTTCCAACGAAATGACCACCACTTCAAAAATTTGTTTCCATCGAAATCACCCCAGAACACAAAAAATTCGCTTCCAACGAATTTATCCCAGAACACAAAAAATTCTTTTCCAATGAAATCTCCTGAGAGCACAAATATTCGCTTCTAAAAATATCATCCCAGAGCATAAAAAATTCGCTTCCAACGAAATCACCATAGAACATAAAATATTCGCTTCCAACCAAATCATCCCAGAGCAGAAAAAATTCACTTCCAATGAAATCACCCTAGTACATAAAAAATTCGCTTCCAAATAAATCACTCCAGAACACAAAAAATTCGCTGCCAACGAAATGACTCCAGAGCACAGAAAACACAGTTCCAACGAAATGACCGCCTACTTAAATAATTTGCTTCCATCGAAAAACCCGTAGAATACAAAAAATTCGCTTTCAACGAAATTACCCCAGAACACAAAAAAATTGCTTCCAACGAAATCTCCTGGGAACACAAATATTCGCTTCCAAAGAAATCATCCCAGAACACAAAAAATTCGCTTACAACGAAATCACCCGAGAACACAAAAAATTCCCTTTCAACGAAATCACCCGAGAACACAAAAATTCACGTCCAACGAAATTACCACAGAACAGAAAATATTTGCTTCCATCGAAATAACCCCAGAACACAAAAAATTCGCTTCCAACGAAATCACGCTAGAACACAAAAAAATTAGCTTAAAATGAAATCACCCCAGAGCACAAAAAATTCCCTTCCAAGGAAATGTCTCCAGAGCACATAAAACATGATTCCAACAAAATGACCCTCTACTTAAAAAATTTGCTGCCATCGAAAAACCGGAGAACATAAAAAATTCGCTTCCAAAGAAATTACCCCAGAACACAAAAAATTCGCTTGCAACGAAATTTTCTGAGAACACACATATTCGCTTTCAACGAAAGCACACCAGAACACAAAAAATTCGCTTCCAACGAAATGACTCCAGGGCACAGAAAACACGCTTACAATGAATTGACCCCATATTTGAAAAATTTGCTTCCATCGAAATCACCCGAGAACACAAAAAATTCGCTTCCAACGAAATTACCCCAGAACAGAATAAATTCGCTTCCAACAAAATCTCCTGGGAACACAAATATTCGCTTCCAAAGAAATCATCCTAGAGCACAAAAAAATTCGCTTCCCACGAAATCACACTAGAACACAAAAATTAGCTTTCAATGAAATCACCCGAGAACACAAAAAATTGGCTTCCAACAAAATTCCCCCAGAGCACAAAAAATTCCCTTCCAACGAAATGACTCCAGAGCACAGAAAACACGATTCCAACGAAATGACCCCCTACTTCAAAAATTTGCTTCCATCGAAAAACCAGAGAACATAAAAAAGTTGCTTCCAAAGAAATCACCCCAGAACACTAAAAATTTGCTTGCAACGAAATTTTCTGAGAACACAAATATTCGCTTCCAACGAAATCACCCCAGAACACAAAAACTTCGTTTCCAACGAAATTACTCCTGAGCACAGAAAACACGCTTCCAACGAAATAATCCCTTACTTCAAAAATTTGCTACCATCGATATCACCCGAGAACACAAAAAAATTCGCTTCCAACGAAATGACTCCAGAGCACAGAAAACACACTTCCAACGAAATGACCCCCTACTTAAAAAATTCGCTTCCATCGAAAAAACCGGAGAACACAAAAATACGCTTCCAACGAAATTACCCCAGAACACAAAAATTCCCTTTCAACGAAATCACCCGAGAACACAAAAAATTCGCTTCCAACGAAATCACCCCAGAGCACAAAAAATCGCTTCCAACGAAAACACCCTAGAACATAAAAAATTCGCTTCCATCGAAATCACCACAGAAGCCAAAAAATTCGCTTCCAACCAAATCACCCCAGAGCAGAAAAATATTCACATCCAACGAAATCACCCTAGAACATAAAAAATTCGCTTTCAACGAAATCACCCGAGAACACAAAAAATTCGCTTCCAACAAAATCACCCCAGGGCACGAAAAACTCGCTTCCAAAGAAATGATTCCAGAGCACAGAAAACACGCTTCCAACGATATGACCCCATACTTCAAAAATTTGCTTCCATCGAAATCACCTGATAACACAAAAAATTCGCTTCCAACGAAATTAACCCTGAACACAAAAAATTTGCTTGCAACGAAATCACCCCAGAAGACAAAAAGCTCGCTTCCTACGAAATGACTCCTTAGCACAGAGAACACGCTTCCAATGAAATGACCCCCTACTTCAAATATTTGCTTCCACCGAAAAGACCGGAGAACACAAAAAATTCTCTTTCAAAGATATTACCCCAAAAGACAAAAAATTCTTTTCCAATGAAATCTCCTGAGAACACAAATATTCTCTTCCAAAGATATCCTCCTAGAGCACAAAAAATTCGCTTCCAACGAAAACACGCCAGAGCACAAAAAATTCACTTCGAACGAAATGATTCCAGAGCACAGAAAACATGCTTCCAAGGTAATGACCCCCTATTTCAAAAATTTGCTTCCATCAAAATCAACCGAGAACACAAAAAATTCTCTTCAAACGATATTACCCCAGAAGACAAAAAATAATTTTCCAAGAAAATCTCCTGAGAGCACACATATTCGCTTCCAAAGATATCATTCCAGAGCACAAAAAATTGGCTTCGAACGAAATCACCCTAGAGTACGAAAAATTCACTTCCAAAGAAATGACTCCAGAGCACTGAAAACATGCTTCCAACGATATGACCCCATATTTCAAAAATTTGCTTCCATCGAAATCATCCGAGAACACAAAAATTTCACTTCCAACGAAATTACCCCAGAACACAAAAAAATCGCTTCCGACGAAATTTCCTGGGAACACAATATCTGCTTCCAAAGAAATCCTCACAGCGCACAAAAAAATTCGCTTCCAACGAAATCACCCTAGAACACAAAAAATTCCCTTTCAACGAAATCACCCGAGAACACAAAAAATTCACGTCCAACGAAATTACCACAGAACAGAAATAATTTGCTTCCATCGAAATCACCCCAGAACACAAAAAATTCGCTTCTAATGAAATCACGCCAGAACACAAAAATTAGCTTTCAATGAAATCACCCGAGAACACAAAAAATAGGCTTCCAACGAAATCACCCCAGAGCACAAAAAATTCCCTTCCAATGAAATGACTCCAGAGCACAGAAAACACGATTCCAACGAAATGACCCCCTACTTCAAAAACTTGCTTCCATCGAAAAACCGGAGAAGATAAAAAATTCGCTTCCAACGAAATAACCCCAGAGCACAAAAAATTCCCTTCCAATAAATCACCTGAGAACAAAAATATTCGCTTCCCACAAAATTACCCCAGAACGGAAAAAATTTCCTTCCATCGAAATCACCGCAGAAAACAAAAAATTCGCTTCCAACGAAATGATTCCAGAGCACAGAAAACACGCTTCCAACGCAGTCACCCCAGAGCACAAAAAAATTCCTTCCTACGAAATGACACCAGAACACAAAAAATTCCCTTTCAACGAAATCACCCTAGAACCCAAAAAAATTGCTTCCAACGAAATCACCCAAGAGCACAAAAAATTAGCTTCCAACGAAATGATTCCAGAGCACAGAAAACACGCTTCCAATGAAATGATGCCAGAACACTAAAAATTTCCTTTAAATGAAATCACCCGAGAACACAAAAAATTCGCTTCCAAAGTAATTACCCCAGAAAACAAAAAATGCGCTTCCAACGAAATCACCCTAGAACACAAAAAATTCCCTTTAAATGAAATCATCCGAGAACACAAAAAATTTGCTTCCAACGAAATCACTCCAGAGCACCAAAAATTCTCTTCCAACCAAGTGACTCCGGAGCACAGAAAACATGCTTCCAACAAAAGGACCCCCTACTTCAAAAATTTGCTTCCATCGAAAAAACCGGAGAACACAAAAAATTCACTTCCAACAAAATTTCCACAGAACACAAAAAATTCGCTTTCAACGAAATCACCCCAGAACACAAAAAATTCGCTTCCAACGAAATGACTCCAGAGCACAGAAAACAGGCTTCCAAAGAAATGACCCCAGAACACAAAAAATTCCCTTTCAACGAAATCACCCGAGAACACAAAAAATTCACTTCCAACGAAATGACTCCATAGCACAGAAAACATGCTTCCAACGAATTGACACACTATTTCAAAATTTGCTTCCATCGAAAAAACCGGAGAACGCAAAATATTCTCTTCCAACGATATTACCCCAGAAGACAAAAAATTCATTTCCAACGAAAACTCCTGAGAACACAAATATTCGCTTCCAAAGATATCATCCCAGAGCACAAAAAAAATTCTCTTCCAATGAAATAACCCTAGAAGATAAAAAATACGCTTTCAACGAAATCACCCGAGAATAGAAAAAATTCGCTTCCAACGTCACCCCAGAGCACAAAAAATTCACTGCCAAAGAAATGACTCCAGAGAACAGAAAACACGCTTCCAATGAAATGACCCTCTACTTAAAAAATTGCTTCCATAGAAAAACCGGAGAACACAAAAAATTCGCTTCCAACGAAATTACCCCAGAACATAAAAATTCGCTTGCAACAAAATATCCTAAGAACACAAATATTAGCTTCCAATCAAATCACCCCAGAGCACAAAAAATTCGCTTCCAACGAAATAACCCTAGAACATAAAAAATTCGCTTCCAACGAAATCACCCCAGAGCACAAAAAATTCACTACCAAAGAAATGACTCCAGAGCACAGAAAACACGCTTTCAACGAAATGACCCTCTACTTAAAAAAATTGCTTCCATAGAAAAACCGGAGAACACAAAAAATTCGCTTCCAACGAAATTACCCCAGAACATAAAAATTCGCTTGCAACGAAATATCCTAAGAACACAAATATTAGCTTCCAATCAAATCACCCCAGAGCACAAAAAATTCGCTTCCAACGAAATCACACCAGAACACAAAAAATTCGCTTCCAACGAAATTACCCCAGAACACAAAAAAATTGCTTCCATGAAATCACCCCAGAACACAAAAAATTCGCTTCCAACGAAATGATTCCAGAGCACAGAAAACACACTTCCAATGAAATGACCCCCTGCTTCAAAAATTTGCTACAATCGAAAAAACCGGAGAAAACAAAATATTCGCTTCCAACGAAATTCCCCAGAACACAAAAAAATTCGCTTGCAACGAAATCTTCTGAGAACACGAATATTCGCTTCCAACGAAATCACCACAGAACACAAAAAAATTAGCTTCCAACATAATGACTCCAGAGCAGAGAAAAGACGATTCCAACGAAATGACCCCATATTTCAAAAATTTGCTTCCATCGAAAACACAAAAAATTCACTTCTAACGAAATTACCCCAGAACACAATAAATTTGCTTCCAACGATACCTCCTGAGAACACAAATATTTGCTTCCAAAAAAATCATCCCAGAGCACAAAAAAATTCGCTTCCAATGAAATCACCCTGGAACACAAAAAATTCCCTTTCAACCAAATCACCCGAGAACACAAAAAATTCACGTCCAACGAAATTACCACAGAACAGAAAAATTTTGCTTCCATCGAAATCACCCCTGAACACAAAAAATTCGCTGCCAACGAAATCACCCCAGAACACAAAAAATTTGCTACCAACGAAATCACCCCAGATTACAAAAAATTCGCTTCCTACGAAATGAGTCCAGAGCAAAGAAAACACGCTTCCAACTAAATGACCCCAGAAAACTAAAAATTCGCAGCCAAAGAAATCACCCGAAAACACAAAAAATTCGCTTCCAACGTAATTACCCCAGAACACAAAAAATTCGCTTCCAACGAAATCAACCTTGAACACAAAAAATTCCCTTTCAACGAAATCACCCGAGAACAAAAAAATTCGCTTCCAACGAAATCACCCCAGAAAACAAAAAATTCCCTTCCAACGAAATGACTCCAGAGCACAGAAAACACGCTTCCAATGAAATGATGCCAGAACATTAAAAATTTCCTTTAATCGAAATCACCCGAGAACACAAAAAATTCGCTTCCAACGTAAATACCCCAGAAAACAAAAAATGCGCTTCCAACGAAATCACCCTAGAACACAAAAAATTCCCTTTAAATGAAATCACCCGAGAACACAAAAAATTCGCTTCCAACAAAATCAACCCAGAGCACCAAAAATTCTCTTCCAACCAAGTGACTCCAGAGCACAGAAAACACGCTTTCAACAAAATGAACCCCTACTCCAAAAATTTACTTCCATCGAAAAAACCGGAGAACACAAAAAATGCGCTTCCAACAAAATTTCCACAGAACACAAAAAATTCGCGTCCAACGAAATCACCCGGGAACACAAAAAATTCGCTTCCAACGAAATCTCCCCAGAACACAAAAAAATTCGCTTCAAACGGAATCACCACAGAGCACAAAATATTCGCTTCCAATGAAATGACTCCAAAGCACAGAAAACACGCTTCCAAAGAAAGGACCCCAGAACACAAAAAATTCGCTTCCAATGAAATCACCCTAGAACATAAAAAATTCGCTTTCAACGAAATCACCCAAGAACACAAAAAAAATTCGCTTCCAACGAAATGACTCCAGAGCACAGAAAACACGCTTCCAAATAAATCACCCCATACTTCAAAAAATTCGCTAACAACGATATCATCCCAGACCACAAAAAATTCGCTTCCTTCGAAATCACCCGAGATCACAAAAAATTTGTTTCCAACGAAATCACCCCAGAGCACAGAAAACACGCTTCCAACGTAATCACCCCATACTTCAAAAAATTCGCTAACAACGAAATAAACCCAGACCACAAAAAATTCGCTTCCAACGAAATTACCCCAGAAAACAAAAAATTCACTTCCATCAAAATCACCCGAGGAACACAAAATATTCGCTTCCAACAAAATCACCCCAGAGCACAAAAAATTCGTTTTTAACGAAAACACCCTAGAACACAAAAAATTTGCTTCCAACGAAATCACCCGAGAATGCAAAAAATTTGCTTCCAAACAAATTACCCCAGAACACAAAAATTTGCTTCCAACGAAATCACCACAGAGGACAAAAACTTCGTTTCCAAAGAAATCACACCAAACCAGAGAAAAATTCGCTTCTAACGAAATGACTCCAAAGGACATAACACCTGCTTCCAGAGATATTACCCCAGAACACAAAGAATTCACTTTCAACGAAATCACACCACAACACAAAAAAATTCGCTTCGATCGAAATCAACCCAGAACATAAAAAGTTCGCTTCCAACAAAATTACCCCGATCACAAAAACATCATTTTCAACAAAATCAACAAAGATCACAAAAAATTTGCTTCCATCGAAATCACCCGAGATCACAAAAAATTAGCTTACAAAGAAATCACCCGAGAACACAAAAAATTAGCTTCCAATGAAATTACCCAAGAACGCAAAAAATTCGCTTCAAAGGAAATCACCCCAGAGCACAAAAAAATTCGTTTCCAACGAAATCACCGCAGATCACAAAAACTTCATTTCCAACGAAATCACACCAGAACAGAGAAAAATTCGCTTCTAACAAAATTACTCCAAAGGATATAAAACCTGCTTCCTAAGAAATTACGCCAGAACACCAAAAATTTGAGTCCACTGAAATCATCCCAGAACACAAAAAATTCGCTTCCAACGAAATCAACCCAGAACACAAAAAATTCGCGTCCATCGAAATAACCAGAGAACACAAAAAATTCGCTTCCAACGAAACCACCCCAGAGCAGAAAAAAATCACTTCCAACAAAATTACCTCAGAACAGATAAAATTTTCTTCCAATGAAATCATCCCAGAGGACAAGAAATTCTTTCCAAAGAAATCACACCAGAACACAAAAAATTCGCTTCCAACATAATGACTCGAGAGCAGAGAAACCACGCTTCCAACGAAATGACCCCATATTTCAAAAATTTAGTTCCATCGAAATCACCCGAGAACACAAAAAATTCGCTTCCAACGAATTTACCCAAGAACACAAAAAATTTGCTTCCAACGAAATCTCTGAGAACACAAATAATTGCTTCCAAAGAAATCATCCCAGAGCACAAAAAAATTCGCTTCCACCGAAATCACCCTGGAACACAAAAAAATCCCTTTCATCGAAAACACCCGAGAACACAAAAAATTCACGTCCAACGAAATTACCACAGAACAGAAAAAATTTGCTTACATCGAAATCACCCCTGAACACAAAAAATTCGCTGCCAACGAAATCACCCTAGAACACAAAACATTTCCTTTCAACGAAATCACCCGAGAACACAAAATATTCACGTCCAAAGAAATCACCACAGAGAACAAAAAATTCGCTTCCAACGAAATGACTCCAGAGCACAGAAAACACGCTTCCAAAGAAGTGTCCCCCTACTTCAAAAATTTGCTTCATTCGAAGAAAAAGGAGAACACAAAAAATTCTCTTCCAACGATATTACCCCAGAAGAAAAAATTCTTTTCCAACGAAATCTCCTTAGAACACAAATATTCGCTTCCAAAGATATCATCCCAGAGCACAAAAAATTCGCTTCCAACGAAATCACGCTAAAACATAAAAAATTCGCTTCTATCGAAATCACCACAGAAGACAAAAATTTCGTTTCCAACAAAATCACCCCATAGCAAAAAAAATTGTCTTCCAACGAAATGACTCCAGAGCACAGAAAACACGCTTCCAAGGAAATGATCCCATACTTCAAAAATTGGCTTCCATCGAAATCACCCAAGAACACAAAAAATTCACTTCCAACGAAATTATCCCAGAACACAAAAAATGCGCTTCCAACGAAATCACCCCAGAGCACAAAAAAATTCGCTTCCATCGAAATGACTCCAGAGCACAGAAAACACGCTTCCAACGAAATGACTCCCTACTTCAAAAATTTGCTTCCATCGAAAAATCCTGAGAGCACAAAAATTTCTATTCCAACGAAATTACACCAGAACACAAAAAATTCGCTTCCAACGAAATCACCCTCGAACACAAAAAATTCCCTTTCAACGAAATCACCCGAGAATACAAAAAATTCGCCTCCAACATAATCAACCCAGAGCACAAAAAATTCGATTCCAACAAAATGACTCCAGAGCACAGAAAATACGCTTCCAATGAAATGACCCCAGAACACCAAAAATTCGCTTCCAAAGAAATGACTCCAGGACATAGAAAACACCCTAGAACATAAAAAAAATTGCTTCCATCGAAATCACCACAGAGACAAAAAATTCGCTTCCAACCAAATCACCCCAGAGCACAATAAATTCGCTTCCAACAAAATCACCCCAAAGTAGAAAAAATTTGCTTCCAAAGAAATAACCGTATACTTCAAAAATTTGCTTCCATTGAAATCACATGAGGACACAAAAAATTCGCTTCCAAACCAATTACCCCAGACCACAAAAAAGTCGCTTGCAACGAAATCTTCTGAGAACAAAAATATTTGCTTCCATCGAACTCACCCCAGAACACAAAAAATTCGCTTCAAAAGAAATGACTCCAGAGCACAGAAAACACACTTCCAACGAAATGATCCCATACTTCAAAAATTTCCTACAATTGAAATCAGCCCAGAACACAAAAAATTCCCTTCTAACGAAGTTACCCCAAAACACAAAAAATTTGCTTCCAACGAAATGACTCCAGAGCACAAAAACACGCTTCCAAGGCAATGACCCCCTATTTCAAAAATTTGCTTCTATCGAAATACCGGAGAACACAAAAAATTCTCTTCCAATGAGATTACCCCAGAAGACAAAAAATTCTTTTCCAACGAAATCTCCTGAGAACACAAATATTCGCTTCCAAAGATATCATCCCAGAGCACAAAAAATTCGCTTCCAACGAAATCACCCTAGAACACAAAAAATTCGCTTTCAACGAAATCTCCTGAGAACACATATATTCGCTTCCAACGAAATCAGCCCAGAGCAAAAAAAATTCGCTTCCAACAAAATGACTCTACAGCACAGAAAACACGCTTCCAACGAAATGACCAAATATTTCAAAAATTTGCTTCCATTGAAATCACCCAAGAACACAAAAAATTTGCGTCCAATGAAATTACCCCAGAACACAAAAAATTCGCTTCCAACAAAATCTCCTGATATCACAAATATTCGCTTCCAAAGAAATCATCCAAGAGCACAAAAAAATTCGCTTCCAACAAAATCACCCTAGAACACAAAAAATTCGCTTTCAACGAAATCACCCGAGATAACTAAAAGTTCACTTCCAACAAAATTACCACAGAACAGAAAAAATTTGCTTCCATTGAAATCACCCCAGAACACAAAAAATTCGCTTCCAAAGCAATCACGCTAGAATACAAAAAATGAGCTATAAACGAAATCACCTGAGAACACAAAAAATTCGCTTCCAACAAAATCACCACAGAGCACAAAATATTCGCTTCCAATGAAATGACTCCAAAGCAAAGAAAACATGCTTCCAATGAAAGGAACCCAGAACACAAAAAATTCGCTTCGAATGAAGTTACCCCAGAACACAAAAATTCGCTTCCAACGAAATCACCGCAGAACACAAAAAATTCGCTTCCAACGAAATGACTCCAGAGCACAGAAAACACGCTTCCAACGCAATGACCCCCTACTTCAAAAATTTGCTTCCATGGAAATACCGGAAAACACAAAAAATTCTCTTCTAACGATATTACCCCAGAAGACAAAAAATTCTTTTCCAACGAAATCTCCTGAGAACACAAATATTCGCTTCCAACGAAATCACACTAAAACAGAAAAATACCCTTTCAACGAAAACACAAAAAATTCGCTTCCAACAAAATCACCACAGAACACAAAAAATTCCCTCGCAACGAAATCTCCTGAGAACACAAATATTCGCTTCCAACGAAATCACCCCAGAGCACAAAAAATTTGCTTCCAATGAAATGACTCCAAAGCACACAAAACACGCTTCCAATGAAATGACCCCAGAACACAAAAAATTCCCTTCCAACAAAATCACCCTAGAATATAAAACACTCGCTGCCTTCGAAATCACCACAGAAGACAAAAAATTAGCTTCAAACCAAATCACCCAAGAGCACAAAAAATTCCCTTCCAACGAAATCACCCTAGAACATAAAAAAATCGATTTCAATGAAATCACCCGAGAACACAAAAAATTTGCTTCCAATGAAATTACCCCAGAATACAAAAAATTCGCTTGCAATGAAATCTTCCGAAAAACACATATATTCGCTTCCAACGAAATCAACTCAGAACACAAAAAATTCGCTTCCAACGAAGTGACTCCAGAGCACAGAAAACACGCTTCCAAAGAAATCACCCGATATTTCAAAAATTTGCTTCCATCGAAATCACACGAGAACACAAAAAATTCGCTTCCAATGAAATGACTCCAGAGCACAGAAAACATGCTTCCAACGAAATGACCCGATATTTCAAAAATTTGCTTCCATCGAAATCACCCAAGAACACAAAAAATTCGCTTCCAACGAAATTACCCCAGAACACAAAAAATTCACTTCCAACGAAATCTCCTGATAACACAAATATTCGCTTCCAAAGAAATCATCCCAGGGAACAAAAAAATTCGCTTCCAACAAAATCACCCTAGAACACAAAAAATTCCCTTTCAACGAAAACACAAAAAATTCACGTCCAACGAAATTACTACAGAACAGAAAAAATTTGCTTCTAATGAAATCACCCCACAACACAAAAAATTCGCTTCCAACGCAATCACCACAGAGCACAAAATATTCGCTTCCAATGAAATGACTCCAAAGCACAGAAAACACGCTTCCAATGAATGGACCCCAGAACACAAAAAATTCGCTTCCAATGTAATCACCCTATTACATAAAAAATTCGCTTTCAACGAAATGACTCCAGAGCACAGAAAGCACGCTTCCAATGAAATGACCCCAGAACACAAAAAATTCCCTTCCAAGAAAACCACCCTAGAACATAAAACACTTGCTACCTTCGAAATCACCACAGAAGACAAAAAATTCGCTTCAAACCAAATCACCCAAGAGCACAAAAAATTCCCTTCCAACGAAATCACCCTAGAACATAAAAAAATCGATTTCAACGAAATCACCCGAGAACACAAAAAATTTGCTTCCAATGAAATTACCCCAGAATACAAAAATTTCGCTTGCAATTAAATCTTCCAAAAAACACATATATTCGCTTCCAACGAAATCAACTCAGAACACAAAAAATTCGCTTCCAACGAAGTGACTCCAGAGCACAGAAAACACGCTTCCAAAGAAATCACCCGATATTTCAAAAATTTGCTTCCATCGAAATCACACGAGAACACAAAAAATTCGCTTCCAATGAAATGACTCCAGAGCACAGAAAACATGCTTCCAACGAAATGACCCGATATTTCAAAAATTTGCTTCCATCGAAATCACCCAAGAACACAAAAAATTCGCTTCCAACAAAATTACCCCAGAACACAAAAAATTCACTTCCAACGAAATCTCCTGATAACACAAATATTCGCTTCCAAAGAAATCATCCCAGGGCACAAAAAAATTCGCTTCCAACAAAATCACCCTAGAACACAAAAAATTCGCTTCCAACGCAATCACCACAAAGCACAAAATATTCGCTTCCAATGAAATGACTCCAAAGCACAGAAAACACGCTTCCAATGAAAGGACCCCAGAACACAAAAAATTCGCTTCCAATGTAATCACCCTATTACATAAAAAATTCGCTTTCAACGAAATGTTTCCAGAGCACAGAAAGCACGCTTCCAATGAAATGACCCCAGAACACAAAAAATTCCCTTCCAAGAAAACCACCCTAGAACATAAAACACTTGCTACCTTCGAAATCACCACAGAAGACAAACAATGCGCTTCCAACCAAATCACCCAAGAGCACAAAAAAATCGCTTCCAACGAAATCACCCTAGAACACAAAAAATTCGCTTGCAACGAAATCTCCTGAGAACACAAATATTCACTTCCAACGAAATCACCCAAGAACACAAAATATTCGCTTCCAATGAAAAGACTCCAGAGCACAGAAAACACGCTTCCAACGAAATGACCCCCTACTTCAAAAATTTGCTTCCATCGAAAACACCGGAGAACACAAAAAAATCTCTTCCAACGATATTACCACAGAGAACAAAAAATTCTTTTCCAACGAAATCTCCTGAGAACACAAATATTCGCTTCCAAAGATATCATCACAGAGTAGAAAAAAATCGCTTCCAAAGAAATCACCCTAGAACACAAAAATTCCCTTTCAACGAAATCCCCAGAGAACACAAAAAATTTGCTTCCGAAGATATGACTCCAGAGCACAGAAAGCATGCTTCCAATGAAATGACCCCTGAACACAAAAAATTCGCCTCCAACGAAATCACCCTAAAACATAAAAAATGCGCTTCCATCGAAATCACCACAGAAGACAAAAAATTCGCTTCCAAACAAATCACCCCAGAGCACAGAAAATTCGCTTCAAACGAAATCACCCAAGAGCACCAAAAATTCGCTTCCAACGAAATGACTCCAGAGCACAGAAAACACGCTTCCAACGAAATGACCCCATATTTCAAAAATTTACTTCCATTGAAATCACCCAAGAACACAAAAAATTCGCGTCCAAAGAAATTACCCCGGAACACAAAAAATTCGCTTCCAACGAAATCTCCTGATAACACAAATATTCGCTTCCAAAGAAATCATCCCAGAGAACAAAAAAATTCGCTTCCAACAAAATCACCCTAGAACACAAAAAATTTGCTTTCAACGAAATCACCCGAGAATAATAAAGTTCACTTCCAACAAAATTACCACAGAACAGAAAAAATTTGCTTCCATCGAAATCACCCCAGACCACAAAAAATTCGCTTCCAACGCAATCACGCTAGAACACAAAAAATGAGCTATAATCGAAATCACCTGAGAACACAAAAAATTCGCTTCCAAAAAAATCACCACAGAGCACAAAATATTCGCTTCCAATGAAATGACTCCAAAGCACAGAAAACATGCTTCCAATGAAAGGACCCCAGAACACAAAAAATTCGCTTCCAACGAAATGACTCCAGAGCACAGAAAACACGCTTCCAACGCAATGACCCCCTACTTCAAAAATTTGCTTCCATGGAAATACCGGAAAACACAAAAAATTCTCTTCTAACGATATTACCCCAGAAGACAAAAAATTCTTTTCCAACGAAATCTCCTGAGAACACAAATATTCGCTTCCAAAGATATCATCAAAGAGCACAAAAAATTCGCTTCCAACGAAATCACCCTAAAACAGAAAAATACCCTTTCAACGAAATCACCCTAGAACACAAAAAATTCGCTTGCAACGAAATCTCCTGAGAACACAAATATTCACTTCCAACGAAATCACCCAAGAACACAAAATATTCGCTTCCAATGAAATGACTCCAGAGCACAGAAAACACGCTTCCAACGAAATGACCCCCTACTTCAAAAATTTGCTTCCATCGAAAACACCGGAGAACACAAAAAAATCTCTTCCAACGATATTACCACAGAGAACAAAAAATTCTTTTCCAACGAAATCTCCTGAGAACACAAATATTCGCTTCCAAAGATATCATCACAGAGTAGAAAAAAATCGCTTCCAAAGAAATCACCCTAGAACACAAAAATTCCCTTTCAACGAAATCCCCCGAGAACACAAAAAATTTGCTTCCGAAGATATGACTCCAGAGCACAGAAAGCATGCTTCCAATGAAATGACCCCTGAACACAAAAAATTCGCCTCCAACGAAATCACCCTAAAACATAAAAAATGCGCTTCCATCGAAATCACCACAGAAGACAAAAAATTCGCTTCCAAACAAATCACCCCAGAGCACAGAAAATTCGCTTCAAACGAAATCACCCAAGAGCACCAAAAATTCGCTTCCAACGAAATGACTCCAGAGCACAGAAAACACGCTTCCAACGAAATGACCCCATATTTCAAAAATTTACTTCCATTGAAATCACCCAAGAACACAAAAAATTCGCGTCCAAAGAAATTACCCCGAAACACAAAAAATTCGCTTCCAACGAAATCTCCTGATAACACAAATATTCACTTCCAAAGAAATCATCCCAGAGAACAAAAAAATTCGCTTCCAACAAAATCACCCTAGAACACAAAAAATTTGCTTTCAACGAAATCACCCGAGAATAATAAAGTTCACTTCCAACAAAATTACCACAGA
The DNA here is from genome assembly GCF_030254825.1 of Meriones unguiculatus. Lineage (NCBI taxonomy): Eukaryota > Metazoa > Chordata > Mammalia > Rodentia > Muridae > Meriones > Meriones unguiculatus. The sequence goes on from NC_083353.1 coordinate 70,623,538, forward strand.
ACAGAAAAAATTTGCTTCCATCGAAATCACCCCAGACCACAAAAAATTCGCTTCCAACGCAATCACGCTAGAACACAAAAAATGAGCTATAATCGAAATCACCTGAGAACTCAAAAAATTCGCTTCCAAAAAAATCACCACAGAGCACAAAATATTCGCTTCCAATGAAATGACTCCAAAGCACAGAAAACATGCTTCCAATGAAAGGACCCCAGAACACAAAAAATTCGCTTCCAACGAAATGACTCCAGAGCACAGAAAACACGCTTCCAACGCAATGACCCCCTACTTCAAAAATTTGCTTCCATGGAAATACCGGAAAACACAAAAAATTCTCTTCTAACGATATTACCCCAGAAGACAAAAAATTCTTTTCCAACGAAATCTCCTGAGAACACAAATATTCGCTTCCAAAGATATCATCAAAGAGCACAAAAAATTCGCTTCCAACGAAATCACCCTAAAACAGAAAAATACCCTTTCAAAGAAATCACCCGAGAACACAAAAAATTCGCTTCCAACGAAATCACCGCAGAAAACAAAAAATTCCCTTGCAACGAAATCTGCGGAGAACACAAATATTCGCTTTCAAAGATATCATCCCTGACACAAAAATCCGCTTCCAACAAAATTACCCTAGAACACAAAAATTCCCTTTCAACGAAATCACCCAAGAACACAAAAAATTCGCTTTCAACGAAATCACCCCAGAGCACAAAAAATTCGCTTCCAACGAAATGACTCCAGAGCACAGAAAGCACGCTTCCAATGAAATGACCCCAGAACACAAAAAATTTGCTTCCAATGAAATCTCCTGATAATACAAATATTCGCTTCCAAAGAAATCATCCCAGAGAACAAAAAAATTCGCTTCCAACAAAATCACCCTAGAACACAAAAAAATCCCGTTCAACGAAATCACTCAAGAACAGAAAAAATTCACGTCCAACGAAATTACCACAGAACAGAAAAAATTTGCTTCCATCGAAATCACCCCAAAACACAAAAAATTCGCTTCCAACGCAATCACGCTAGAACACAAAAAATTAATTTTAAACGAAATCACCTGAAAACACAAAAAATTCGTTTCCAAGGGAATCACCACAGAGCTCAAGATATTCGCTTCCAATGAAATGACTCCATAGCACAGAAAACACGCTTCCAATGAAAGGACCCCAGAACACAAAAAATTCGCTTCCAACGAAATCACCCTAGAACATAAAAAATTCGCTTTCCAAGAAATCACCCGAGAACACAAAAAATTCGCTTCCCACGAAATTACCCCAGAACACAAAAAATTTGCTTGCAAAGAAATCTTCTGAGAACACATATATTCGCTTCCAACCAAATCACACCAGAACACAAAAAATTCGCTTCCAAATAAATGACTCCAGAGCACAGAAAACACGCTTCCAACGAAATGACCCTCTACTTCAAAAATTTGCTTCCATTGAAAAGACCGGAAAGCACAAAAATTCTCTTCCAACGATATTACGCCAGAAGACAAAAAATTCTTTTCCAACGTAATCTTATAAGAACACAAACATTTGATTCCAAAGATATCATCCCAGAGCACAGAAAACACGCTTCCAACGAAATGACCCCCTACTTCAAAAATTTGTTTCCATCGAGATCACCTGAGAACACAAAAAATTCTCTCTCAACGAAATTACCCCTGAACAAAAATATTCGCTTGCAGCGAAATCTCCTGAGAACACAAATATTGGCTTCCAACGAAATCACCCCAGAGCACAAAAAATTGGCGTCCAAATAAATGACTCCAGAGCACAGAAAACACGCTTCCAACGAAATGACCCTCTACTTCAAAAATTTGCTTCCATTGAAAAGACCGGAGAACACAAAAAATTTTCTTCCAACGATATTGCCCCAGGAGACAAAAAATCCTTTTCCTACGAATTCTCCTGAGAAAACAAATATTCGTCTCAAAATTATCATCCCAGAGCAAAAAATTTTCTTCCAACGAAATCACCCTAGAATACAAAAATTCCCTTTCAATGAAATCACGCGAGAACACAAAAAATTCGTTTCCAATGAAATCAACCCAGATCACAAAAAATTCGCTTGCAACGAAATCTCCTGAGAACACAAAAATTCGCTTCCAACGAAATCACACTAAAACAGAAAAATACCCTTTCAACGAAAACACAAAAAATTCGCTTCCAACAAAATCACCGCAGAACACAAAAAATTCCCTCGCAACGAAATCTCCTGAGAACACAAATATTCGCTTCCAACGAAATCACCCCAGAGCACAAAAAAATTTGCTTCCAATGAAATGACTCCAAAGCACACAAAACACGCTTCCAATGAAATGACCCCAGAACACAAAAAATTCCCTTCCAACAAAATCACCCTAGAATATAAAACACTCGCTGCCTTCGAAATCACCACAGAAGACAAAAAATTAGCTTCAAACCAAATCACCCAAGAGCACAAAAAATTCCCTTCCAACGAAATCACCCTAGAACATAAAAAAATCGATTTCAATGAAATCACCCGAGAACACAAAAAATTTGCTTCCAATGAAATTACCCCAGAATACAAAAAATTCGCTTGCAATGAAATCTTCCGAAAAACACATATATTCGCTTCCAACGAAATCAACTCAGAACACAAAAAATTCGCTTCCAACGAAGTGACTCCAGAGCACAGAAAACACGCTTCCAAAGAAATCACCCGATATTTCAAAAATTTGCTTCCATCGAAATCACACGAGAACACAAAAAATTCGCTTCCAATGAAATGACTCCAGAGCACAGAAAACATGCTTCCAACGAAATGACCCGATATTTCAAAAATTTGCTTCCATCGAAATCACCCAAGAACACAAAAAATTCGCTTCCAACGAAATTACCCCAGAACACAAAAAATTCACTTCCAACGAAATCTCCTGATAACACAAATATTCGCTTCCAAAGAAATCATCCCAGGGAACAAAAAAATTCGCTTCCAACAAAATCACCCTAGAACACAAAAAATTCCCTTTCAACGAAAACACAAAAAATTCACGTCCAACGAAATTACTACAGAACAGAAAAAATTTGCTTCTAATGAAATCACCCCACAACACAAAAAATTCGCTTCCAACGCAATCACCACAGAGCACAAAATATTCGCTTCCAATGAAATGACTCCAAAGCACAGAAAACACGCTTCCAATGAATGGACCCCAGAACACAAAAAATTCGCTTCCAATGTAATCACCCTATTACATAAAAAATTCGCTTTCAACGAAATGACTCCAGAGCACAGAAAGCACGCTTCCAATGAAATGACCCCAGAACACAAAAAATTCCCTTCCAAGAAAACCACCCTAGAACATAAAACACTTGCTACCTTCGAAATCACCACAGAAGACAAAAAATTCGCTTCAAACCAAATCACCCAAGAGCACAAAAAATTCCCTTCCAACGAAATCACCCTAGAACATAAAAAAATCGATTTCAACGAAATCACCCGAGAACACAAAAAATTTGCTTCCAATGAAATTACCCCAGAATACAAAAATTTCGCTTGCAATTAAATCTTCCAAAAAACACATATATTCGCTTCCAACGAAATCAACTCAGAACACAAAAAATTCGCTTCCAACGAAGTGACTCCAGAGCACAGAAAACACGCTTCCAAAGAAATCACCCGATATTTCAAAAATTTGCTTCCATCGAAATCACACGAGAACACAAAAAATTCGCTTCCAATGAAATGACTCCAGAGCACAGAAAACATGCTTCCAACGAAATGACCCGATATTTCAAAAATTTGCTTCCATCGAAATCACCCAAGAACACAAAAAATTCGCTTCCAACAAAATTACCCCAGAACACAAAAAATTCACTTCCAACGAAATCTCCTGATAACACAAATATTCGCTTCCAAAGAAATCATCCCAGGGCACAAAAAAATTCGCTTCCAACAAAATCACCCTAGAACACAAAAAATTCGCTTCCAACGCAATCACCACAAAGCACAAAATATTCGCTTCCAATGAAATGACTCCAAAGCACAGAAAACACGCTTCCAATGAAAGGACCCCAGAACACAAAAAATTCGCTTCCAATGTAATCACCCTATTACATAAAAAATTCGCTTTCAACGAAATGACTCCAGAGCACAGAAAGCACGCTTCCAATGAAATGACCCCAGAACACAAAAAATTCCCTTCCAAGAAAACCACCCTAGAACATAAAACACTTGCTACCTTCGAAATCACCACAGAAGACAAACAATGCGCTTCCAACCAAATCACCCAAGAGCACAAAAAAATCGCTTCCAACGAAATCACCCTAGAACACAAAAAATTCGCTTGCAACGAAATCTCCTGAGAACACAAATATTCACTTCCAACGAAATCACCCAAGAACACAAAATATTCGCTTCCAATGAAAAGACTCCAGAGCACAGAAAACACGCTTCCAACGAAATGACCCCCTACTTCAAAAATTTGCTTCCATCGAAAACACCGGAGAACACAAAAAAATCTCTTCCAACGATATTACCACAGAGAACAAAAAATTCTTTTCCAACGAAATCTCCTGAGAACACAAATATTCGCTTCCAAAGATATCATCACAGAGTAGAAAAAAATCGCTTCCAAAGAAATCACCCTAGAACACAAAAATTCCCTTTCAACGAAATCCCCAGAGAACACAAAAAATTTGCTTCCGAAGATATGACTCCAGAGCACAGAAAGCATGCTTCCAATGAAATGACCCCTGAACACAAAAAATTCGCCTCCAACGAAATCACCCTAAAACATAAAAAATGCGCTTCCATCGAAATCACCACAGAAGACAAAAAATTCGCTTCCAAACAAATCACCCCAGAGCACAGAAAATTCGCTTCAAACGAAATCACCCAAGAGCACCAAAAATTCGCTTCCAACGAAATGACTCCAGAGCACAGAAAACACGCTTCCAATGAAATGACCCCATATTTCAAAAATTTACTTCCATTGAAATCACCCAAGAACACAAAAAATTCGCGTCCAAAGAAATTACCCCGGAACACAAAAAATTCGCTTCCAACGAAATCTCCTGATAACACAAATATTCGCTTCCAAAGAAATCATCCCAGAGAACAAAAAAATTCGCTTCCAACAAAATCACCCTAGAACACAAAAAATTTGCTTTCAACGAAATCACCCGAGAATAATAAAGTTCACTTCCAACAAAATTACCACAGAACAGAAAAAATTTGCTTCCATCGAAATCACCCCAGACCACAAAAAATTCGCTTCCAACGCAATCACGCTAGAACACAAAAAATGAGCTATAATCGAAATCACCTGAGAACACAAAAAATTCGCTTCCAAAAAAATCACCACAGAGCACAAAATATTCGCTTCCAATGAAATGACTCCAAAGCACAGAAAACATGCTTCCAATGAAAGGACCCCAGAACACAAAAAATTCGCTTCCAACGAAATGACTCCAGAGCACAGAAAACACGCTTCCAACGCAATGACCCCCTACTTCAAAAATTTGCTTCCATGGAAATACCGGAAAACACAAAAAATTCTCTTCTAACGATATTACCCCAGAAGACAAAAAATTCTTTTCCAACGAAATCTCCTGAGAACACAAATATTCGCTTCCAAAGATATCATCAAAGAGCACAAAAAATTCGCTTCCAACGAAATCACCCTAAAACAGAAAAATACCCTTTCAAAGAAATCACCCGAGAACACAAAAAATTCGCTTCCAACGAAATCACCGCAGAAAACAAAAAATTCCCTTGCAACGAAATCTGCGGAGAACACAAATATTCGCTTTCAAAGATATCATCCCTGACACAAAAATCCGCTTCCAACAAAATTACCCTAGAACACAAAAATTCCCTTTCAACGAAATCACCCAAGAACACAAAAAATTCGCTTTCAACGAAATCACCCCAGAGCACAAAAAATTCGCTTCCAACGAAATGACTCCAGAGCACAGAAAGCACGCTTCCAATGAAATGACCCCAGAACACAAAAAATTTGCTTCCAATGAAATCTCCTGATAATACAAATATTCGCTTCCAAAGAAATCATCCCAGAGAACAAAAAAATTCGCTTCCAACAAAATCACCCTAGAACACAAAAAAATCCCGTTCAACGAAATCACTCAAGAACAGAAAAAATTCACGTCCAACGAAATTACCACAGAACAGAAAAAATTTGCTTCCATCGAAATCACCCCAAAACACAAAAAATTCGCTTCCAACGCAATCACGCTAGAACACAAAAAATTAATTTTAAACGAAATCACCTGAAAACACAAAAAATTCGTTTCCAAGGGAATCACCACAGAGCTCAAGATATTCGCTTCCAATGAAATGACTCCATAGCACAGAAAACACGCTTCCAATGAAAGGACCCCAGAACACAAAAAATTCGCTTCCAACGAAATCACCCTAGAACATAAAAAATTCGCTTTCCAAGAAATCACCCGAGAACACAAAAAATTCGCTTCCCACGAAATTACCCCAGAACACAAAAAATTTGCTTGCAAAGAAATCTTCTGAGAACACATATATTCGCTTCCAACCAAATCACACCAGAACACAAAAAATTCGCTTCCAAATAAATGACTCCAGAGCACAGAAAACACGCTTCCAACGAAATGACCCTCTACTTCAAAAATTTGCTTCCATTGAAAAGACCGGAAAGCACAAAAATTCTCTTCCAACGATATTACGCCAGAAGACAAAAAATTCTTTTCCAACGTAATCTTATAAGAACACAAACATTTGATTCCAAAGATATCATCCCAGAGCACAGAAAACACGCTTCCAACGAAATGACCCCCTACTTCAAAAATTTGTTTCCATCGAGATCACCTGAGAACACAAAAAATTCTCTCTCAACGAAATTACCCCTGAACAAAAATATTCGCTTGCAGCGAAATCTCCTGAGAACACAAATATTGGCTTCCAACGAAATCACCCCAGAGCACAAAAAATTGGCTTCCAAATAAATGACTCCAGAGCACAGAAAACACGCTTCCAACGAAATGACCCTCTACTTCAAAAATTTGCTTCCATTGAAAAGACCGGAGAACACAAAAAATTTTCTTCCAACGATATTGCCCCAGGAGACAAAAAATCCTTTTCCTACGAATTCTCCTGAGAAAACAAATATTCGTCTCAAAATTATCATCCCAGAGCAAAAAATTTTCTTCCAACGAAATCACCCTAGAATACAAAAATTCCCTTTCAATGAAATCACGCGAGAACACAAAAAATTCGTTTCCAATGAAATCAACCCAGATCACAAAAAATTCGCTTGCAACGAAATCTCCTGAGAACACAAAAATTCGCTTCCAACAAAATCACCCCATAGCACAAAAAATTGGCTTCCAAAGAAATGACTCCAGAGCATAGAAAACACGCTTTCAACGAAATGACCCGATACTTCAAAAATTTGCTACCATCGAAATGACCCCAGAACACAAAAAATTCGCTTCCAATGAAGTTACCACAGAACACAAAAAATTCGCTTCCAACGAAATCAGCCCAGAACACAAAAAATTCGCTTGCAAAGAAATATCTGAGAACACAAATATTCGCTTTCAACGAAATCACCCGAGAACACAAAAAATTCACTTCCAACAAAATGACTCCAGAGCACAGAAAACACGCTTCCAACGAAATGACCCTCTACTTCAAAAATTTGCTTCCATCGAAGAGACCGGAGAACACAAAAAATTCTCTTTCAACGATATTAACCCAGAAGATAATAAATTCTTTTCCAACGAAATCTCCTGAGAACACAAATATTCGCTTCCAAAGATATCATCCCAGAGCACAAAAAATTTGCTTCCAACAAAATCACCCTAGAACACAAAAATTCCCTTTCAACGAAATCACCCGAGAAAACAAAAATTTTGCTTCCAAGGAAATCACCCCAGAACACAAAAAATTCGATTGCAAGGAAATCTCCTGAGAACACAAATATTGGCTTCCAACGAAATCACTCCAGAGCACAAAAAATTGGTTTCCAAAGAAACGACTCCAGAGCATAGAAAACACGCTTCCAACGAAATGACCCCCTACTTCAAAAATGTGCTTCCATGGAAAAGACCAGAGAACACAAAAAATTCTCTCCCAACGATATTACCCCAGAAGACAATAAATTATTTTCCAACGAAATTTCCTGAGAACACAAATATTCGCTTCCAAAGATATCATCCCAGAGCACAAAAAATTTGCTTCCAACAAAATCACCCTAGAACACAAAAATTCCCTTTCAATGAAATCACCCGAGAACACAAAAATTTTGCTTCCAAGGAAATCACCCCAGAACACAAAATATTTGCTTGCAACGAAATCTCCTGAGAACACAAATATTGGCTTTCAACGAAATCACCCCAGAGCACAAAAAATTCGCTTCCAACGAAATGACTCCAGAGCACAGAAAACACGCTTCCAACGAAATGACACCCTACTTCAAAAATGTGCTTCCATCGAAAAAACTGGTGAACACAAAAAATTCTATTCCAACGATATTAACCCAGAATAAATAAAATACTTTTCCAACGAAATCTCCTGAGTACACAAATATTCGCTTTCAAAGATATCATCCCAGAAACAAAAATTCGCTTCCAACAAAATTACCCTAGAACACAAAAATTCCCTTTCAACGAAATCACCCGAGAACAAAAAAATTTGCTTCCATCGAAATCACCCCAAAACACAAAAAATTCGCTTCCAATGGAATCACCACAGAGCACAAAATATTTGCTTCCAATGAAATGACTCCATAGCACAGAAAACACGCTTCCAATGAAAGGACCCCAGAACACAAAAAATTCGCTTCCAACGAAATCACCCTAGAAAATAAAAAATTCGCTTTCCAAGAAATCACCCGAGAACACAAAAAATTTGCTTCCTACGAAATTACACCAGAACACAAAAAATTCTCATGCAAAGAAATTTTCTGAGAACACATATATTGGCTTCCAACCAAATCACCCAGAACACAAAAAATTCGCTTCCAAATAAATGACTCCAGAGCACAGAAAACACGCTTCCAACGAAATGACCCTCTACTTCAAAAATTTGCTTCCATTGAAAAGACCGGAAAACACAAAAAATTCTCTTCCAACGATATTACACCAGAAGACAAAAAATTCTTTTCCAATGAAATCTCCTGAGAACACAAATATTCGCTTCCAAAGATATCATTCCAGAGCACAACAAATTCACTTCCAACGAAATCAGCCTAGAACACTAATATTCCCTTTCAAAGTAATCACCCGAGAACACAAAAAATTTGCTTCCAACGAAATCACCCCAGAACACAAAATATTCGCTTCCAACGAAATGACTCCAGAGCACAGAAAACATGCTTCCAACGCAATGACCCCCTACTACAAAAATTTGCTTCCATGGAAATACTGGAAAACACAAAAAATTCTCTTCTAATGATATTACCCCAGAAGACAAAAAATTCTTTTTCAACAAAATCTCCTGAGAACCCAAATATTTGCTTCCAAAGATATCATCACAGAGCACAAAAAATTCGCTTCCAACGAAATCACCCTAAAACAGAAAAATACCCTTTCAACGAAATCACCCGAGAACACAAAAAATTCGCTTCCAACGAAATCACCGCAGAACACAAAAAATTCCCTTGCAAGGAAATCGCCTGAGAACACAAATATTCGCTTCCAATGAAATCACCCCGGAGCACCAAAATATTCGCTTCCAACGAAATGACTCCAGAGCACACAAAACACGCTTCCAATGAAATGAGCACAGAACACAAAAAATTCCCTTCCAACGACATCACCCTAGACTATAAAACACTCGCTTCCTTCGAAATTACCACAGAAGACAAAAAATTCGCTTCCAAACAAATCACCCAAGAGCACACAAAATTTGCTTCCAAAGAAATTACCCCAGAATACAAAAAATTCGCTTGCAACGAAATCTTCCGAAAACACATATATTCGCTTCCAACGAAATCAACCAAGAACACAAAAAATTTGCTTCCAACGAAGTGACTCCAGAGCACAGAAAACACGCTTCCAATAAAATAACCCCATATTTCAAAAATTTGCTTCCATCGAAATCACCCAAGAACACAAAAAATTCGCTTCCAACGAAATTACCGAAGAACACAAACAATTCACTTCCAACGAAATCTCCTGATAACACAAATATTCGCTTCCAAAGAAATCATCCAAGGGCACAAAAAAATTCGCTTCCAACAAAATCACCCTAGAACACAAAAAATTCCCTTTCAGTGAAATAACCCGAGAACACAAAAAATTCACGTCCAACGAAATTACCACAGAACAGAAAAAATTTGCTTCCATCGAAATCACCCCAGAACACAAAAAATTAGCTTTAAACGAAATCACCTGAGAACACAAAAAATTCGCTTCAAACGGAATCACCACAGAGCACAAAATATTCGCTTCCAATGAAATGACTCCAAAGCACAGAAAACACGCTTCCAAAGAAAGGACCCCAGAACACAAAAAATTCGCTTCCAATGAAATCACCCTAGAACATAAAAAATTCGCTTTCAACGAAATCACCCGAGAACACAAAAAAATTCGCTTCCAACGAAATGACTCCAGAGCACAGAAAACACGCTTCCAATGAAATGACCCCAGAACACAAAAAATTCCCTTCAAAGAAAATCACCCTAGAACATAAAACCCTCGCTTCCTTCGAAATCACCACAGAAGACAAAAAATGCGCTTCCAACCAAATCACCCAAGAGCACAAAAAATTCGCTTTTACGAACAGAAAAAATGTGCTTCCAAAGAAATTACCCCAGAATACAAAAAATTCGCTTCCATCGAAATCCCCGCAGAGCACAAAAAAAATTGCTTCCAAAGAAATCACCCCAGAACACAAAAAATTTTCTTCCAAGGAAATGACTCCAATGCACAGAAAACATGCTTCCAACGAAATCACCCCATACTTCAAAAAAAATCACTTTCAACAAAATTGCCCCAGAAAACAAAAAATTCTCTTCCAACGAAATCAACCCAGAACACAAAATATTCGCTTCCATCAAAATCACCCCAGAACACAAAAAATTCGCTTCCATAGAAATCACCCCAGAAAACAAAAAATTCGATTCCAAAGTAATTACCCCAGAACACAAAAATTGCTTCTATTGAAATTACCTCAGAACACAAAAAATTCGCTTCCAAAGAAATCACCACAGAACACAAAAATTTTGCATCCAACGAAATGACTCCAGAGCACAGAAAACACGCTTCCAACAAAATGACCTACTACTTCAAAAACTTGCTTCCATCGAAAAAAAAGGAGAAAACAAAAAATTCTCTTCCAACGATATTACCCCAGAATACATAAAATTCTTTTCCAACGAAATCTCCTGAGTACACAAATATTCGCTTTCAAAGATATCATCCCAGATACAAAAATTCGCTTCCAACAAAATTACCCCAGAACACAAAAAATTCGCTTGCAAAGAAATGTCCTGAGAAGACAAATATTCGCTTCCAAAGAAATCACCCCAGAGCACAAAAAATTCGCTTCCAACAAAATCACACCAAGCACAAAAATTCGCTTTCAACGAAATCACCCCAGAACACAAAATATTCGCTTCCATCAAAATCACCCCAGAACACAAAAAATTCACTTCCACGAAATTACCCCAGAACAAAAAAAAAAAAAAAATCGCTTGCAAAGAAATGTCCTGAGAAGACAAATATTCGCTTCCAAAGAAATCACCCCAGAGCACAAAAAATTCGCTTCCAACAAAATCACACCAAGCACAAAAAATTCGCTTTCAACGAAATCACCCCAGAACACAAAATATTCGCTTCCATCAAAATCATCCCAGAACACAAAAAATTCACTTCCACGAAATTACCCCAGAACAAAAAAAAATTCGCTTGAAAAGAAATGTCCTGAGAAGACAAATATTCGCTTCCAAAGAAATCACCCCAGAGCACAAAAAATTCGCTTCCAACAAAATCACACCAAGCACAAAAAATTCGCTTTCAACGAAATGAGCCCATACTTCAAAAATTTGCTTCCATCGAAATCACCTAAGAACACAAAAAATTCGCTTCCAACGAAATTACCCCAGAACACAAAAATTCGCTTCCAACGAAATCACCCCAGAACACAAAAAATTTGATTCCAAAGAAATGACTCCAGAGCACAGAAATCATGCTTCAAATGAAATAACCCCATACTTCAAAAAAATTCGCTTCCAACTAAATTGCCCCAGAACACAAAATATCCGCTTCCAACGAAATCAACCCAGAACACAAAAAATTTGCTTCCATCGAAATCACCCGAGAACGGAAAAAATTCGCTTCTAATGAAATCACCCGGGAACACAAATATTAGCTTCCAATGAAATCACCCTAAAATCAAAAAATTCTTTTCCAACGAAATCTCCTGAGAACACAAATATTCGCTTCCAAAGAAATCACCCCAGAGCACCAAAAATTCACTTCCAATGAAATAACCCAAAGGAAAAAAATTTCACTTTCAACGAAATCACCTGAGAACACAAAAAATTCGTGTCCAATGAAATCAACCCAGAACACAAAAACTTTGCTTCCATCGAAATCACACGAGAACAGAAAAAATTCCTTTCTAACGAAATCCCCAGCGAACACAAATATTAGCTTCCAATGAAATCATCCTAAAGCACAAATAAATTCGCTTCCAACGAATTTACCCTAAGGCAAAAAAAAAAAAATTCACTTTCAACGAAATCACCTGAGAACACAAAAAATTTGCGTCCAACGAAATCAACCCAGAACACAAAAAATTCGCATCCAAAGAAATCACCCAGAACACAAAAATTTCCCTTCCAACGAAATGACTCCAAAACACAGAAAACACGCTTCCAATTAAATCACCCCAGAGCACAAAAAATTCGCTTCCAACAAAATCAACCCAGAACACAAAAAATGTGCTTCTACGCAAATCACCCGAGAACAGAAAAAATTCGCTTCCAAAGAAATTACCTCAGAATAGATAAACTTACTTCCACCCAAATCAAGCCAGAGCACAAAAAATTCCCTTCCAAAAAAATCACCCGAGAACACAAATATTGGCTTCCAACGAAATTACCCCAGAACGGAAAATTTTTACTTCCATCGAAATCCCCCAGAACACAAAAAATTCGCTTCCAACGAAATTCCCGTAGAGCACAAAAAAATTGCTTCCAAAGAAATCACCCTAGAACACAAAAAATTCGCTTCCAACAAAATCACCCCAGAACACAAAAAATTTGCTTCCAAGGAAATGACTCCAATGCACAGAAAAAAAGCTTCCAACGAAATCACCCCATACTTCAAAAAAAATCACTTTCAACAAAATTGCCCCAGAACACAAAAAATTCTCTTCCAACGAAATCAACCCAGAACACAAAATATTCGCTTCCATCAAAATCACCCCAGAACACAAAAAATTCGTTTCCATCGAAATCAGCCCAGAAAACAAAAAATTTGATTCCAAAATAATTACCCCAGAACACAAAAATTGCTTCTATTGAAATTACCCCAGAACACAAAAAATTCGCTTCCAAAGAAATCACCACAGAACACAAAAATTTTGCATCCAACGAAATGACTCCAGAGCACAGAAATCACGCTTCCAACAAAATGACCTACTACTTCAAAAACTTGCTTCCATCAAAAAAAAAAAGGAGAAAACAAAAAATTCTCTTCCAACGATATTACCCCAGAAGACAAAAAATTCGCTTCCAACTAAATCTCCTGAGAACACAAATATTCGCTTCCAAAAATATCATCCCAGAGCACAAAAAATTCGCTTCCAACGAAATCACCCTAGAACGCAAAAATTCCTTTTTAACGAAATCACCCGAGAACACAAAAAATTTGCTACCAACGAATCACCCCAGAGCACAAAAATTCGCTTCCAACGAAATGACTCCAGAGCACAGAAAACACGCTTCCAACGAAATGACCCCGTATTTCAAAAATATGCTTCCATCGGAAAAAACCGGAGAACACAAAAAATTCTCTTCCAACGATATTACCCCAGAAGACAAAAAATTCGCTTCCAATGAAAACACCTGGGAACACAAATATTCGCTTTCAACGAAATCACCCGAGAACACAAAAAATTTGCTTCCAAAGAAATCACCCCAGAGCACAAAAAATTGGCTTCCAACGAATGACTCCAGAGCAATGAAAACATGCTTCCAACGAAATGACCCCCTACTTCAAAAATTTGCTTCAATCGAAAAAACCAGAGAACAAAAAAAATTCGCTTCCAACGAAATCACCCCAGAACACAAAAAATTCGCTTCCAACTAAATGACTCCAGAGCACAGAAAACACACTTCCAACGAAATGACCCCCTACTTCAAAAATTTGCTTCCATCGAAAAAACCGGAGAACACAAAAATTCTCTTTCAACGAAATTACCCCAGAAGACAAAAAATTCTTTTCTAACAAAATCTCCTGAGAACACAAATATTCGCTTCCAACGAAATCACCCCAGAGCACAAAAAACACGTTTCCAGCGAAATGACTCCAGGGCACAGAAAACACGCTTCTAACGATATGACCCCCTACTTCAAAAATTTGCTTCCATCGAAAAAACCGGAGAACACAAAAAAGTCGCTTGCAATGAAATTGCCCCAGAAAAAATAATTCGCTAGTAACGAAATCTTCTGAGAACACAAATATTCGCTTCCAACTAAATCTCCACAGAACACAAAAAATTTGGTTCCAACAAAATGACTCCAGGTCACAGAACACACGCTTCCAACGACATGACCCCATACTTCAAAAATTTGCTTCCATCGAGATCACCCAAGAACACAAAAAATTCGCTTCCAAAGAAATTACCCCAGAACAAAAAAAAATTGCTTCCAACAAAATCTCCTGAGAACACAAATATTCGCTTCCAAAGAAATCATCCCAGAGCACAAAAAATTCGTTTACAACGAATTCACCATAGAACACAAAAAATTCCCTTCAACGAAATCACCCGAGAACACAAAAAATTCGCGTCCAACGAAATTACCCCACAATAGAGAAAATTTACTTCCAACCATATCAATCCAGAGCACAAAAAATTCCCTTCCAATAAAATCACCCGAGTACGCAAATATTTGCTAACAACGAAATTACCCCAGAACAGAAAAAATTTGCTTCCATCGAAATCACCCCAGAACACAAAAATTTCACTTCCAACGAAATCACCCCAGAACACAAAAAATTCTCTTCCAACGATATTACCCCAGAAGACAAAAAATTCGCTTCCAACGAAAGCTCCAGAAAACACAAATATTTGCTTCCAAAGAAATCACACCAGAGCACAAAAAATTCGCTTTCAACGAAATGACTCCTTAACACAGAAAACACACTTCAAAAAGTCACCCAGGAACACAAAAAAATTCGCTTCCAATGAAACAACTCCAGAGCACAAAATATTCTCTACCAACGAAATGACTCCAGAGCACAGAAAAGACGCTTCCAAGGAAATGACCCCAGAACACAAAAAATTTTCTTCCAACGTAATTACCACAGAACACAAAAAATTCGCTTCCAACAAAATCACCCGGAACACAAATATTCGCTTCCAACAAAATGACTCAAGAACACAGAAAACAAGCTACTAACGAAATCACCCCATACTTCAAAATCACTTCCAACGAAATTACCCCAGAACAGAAAAAATTTGCTTCCAACAAAATCAACCCAGAGCACAAAAAATTCCCTTCCAAAGAAATCAACCTAGAGCACTCAAAATTCGCTATCAACGAAGTCACCCCAGAACAAAAAAATTCGTGTCCAACGAAATCAACCCAGAAAACAAAAAATTTCCTTCCAACGAAATTACCCCAGAACACAAAAAATTCGCTTCCAACAAAATCACCCCAGAGCACAAAAAATTTGCTTCCAACGAAATGACTCCAGAGCACAAGAAAACATGCTTCCAACTAAAGACCTCCTGAGCTCAAAAAATTCGCTTCCAACAAAATCACCCTAGAACATAAAAAATTCGCTTTCAAATAAATCACTCGAGAACACAAAAAATTCGCTTCCAAAGAACTGACTCCAGAGCACAGAAAACACGTTTCGAACGAAATGATACCATACTTCAAAAATTTGCTTCAATCGAAATCACCTGAGAATACAAAATATTCTCTTCCAACGAAATTACCCCAGAACACAAAAAAATTCGCTTCCAAAGAAATCAACCCAGAACACAAAAAATTCACTTCCAACGAAATCACTTAGAACACAAAAAATTTGTTTCCAATGAAATAACTGCAGAGCACAGAAAACAAGCTTCCAATGAAAGGACCCAAAAGACAAAAAATTCGCTTCCAAAGAAATCACCATAGAACATAAAAAAATTCGCTTTCAACGAAATCACCCGAGAACACAAAAAATTCGCTTCCAACGAAATTACCCTAGAACACAAAAATTCGCTTACAACGAAATCTCCTGAGAACACAAATATTCGCTTCAAACGAAATCACCGCGGAGCATAAAAAATTCGCTTTCAATGAAATGACTCCAGAGCACAGAAAACATGCTTCCAACGAAATGACCCCCTACTTCAAAAATTTGCGTCCATCGAAAAAACCAGAGAACACAAAAAATTCGCTTCCAACCATATTACCCCAGAAGATGAAATATTCTTTTCTAACGAAATCTCCTGAGAACACAAATATTCTCTTCCAAAGATATCATCCCAGAGCACAAAATTTTGCTCCCAACGAAATCACCTTAGAACAAAAAAATTCCCTTCCAAAGAAATCACCCCAGAGCAGAAAAAATTTGCTTCCACCGAAATGACTCCAGAGCACAGAAAACACGTTTCGAACGAAATGATACCATACTTCAAAAATGTGCTTCCATCGAAATCACCCGAGAATACAAAATATTCTCTTCCAACGAAATTACCCCAGAACACAATAAAATTCGCTTCCAAAGAAATCAACCCAGAACACAAAAAATTCACTTCCAACGAAATCACCCCAGAACACAAAAAATTTGGTTCCAATGAAATGACTGCAGAGCACAGAAAACACGCGTCCAACGAAATGACCCTCTACTTCAAAAATTTGCTTCCATCGAAAAGACCGTAGTACACAAAAAATTCTCTTTTAAAGATATTGCCCCAGAAGACAAAAAAATCTTTTCCAAGGAAATCTCCTGAGAACACCAATATTCACTTCCAAAGATATCATTCCAGATCAGAAAAAAAATGCTTCCAATTAAATCACCCTAGAACACAAAAATTCCCTTTCTACGAAATCACCCGAGAACACAAAAATTTCGCTTAAAACGAAATCACCACAGAGCACAAAAAATTCGCTTCCAAAGAAAAGACTCCAGAGCACAGAAAATATGATTCCAATGAAATGACCCCATATTTCAAAAATACGCTTCCATCGAAATCCCCAGAGAACACAAAAAATTCGCTTCCAACGAAATCACCGCAGAGCACAAAAAATTCGCTTCCAACGAAATGACTCCAGAGCACAGAAAAGAAGCTTCAAATGAAATTACCCCAGAACACAAAAAATTCGCTTCCAATGAAATCACCCTAGAACATAAAAAATTCGCTTCCATCGAAATCACCACAGAAGACAAAAAATTCACTTCCAACCAAATCACCCCAGAGCTCAAAAAATTCGCTTTTACGAAATTACCCTAGAACATAAAAAATTCGCTTTCAACATAATCACCCGAGAACACAAAATATTCGCTTCCAAAGAAATCACCGCAGAGCCCAAAAAATTAGCTGCCAACGAAAAGACTTCAGAGTACAGAAAACACGCTTCCAAAGAAATGATCCCATACTTCAAAAATTTGCTTCCATCGAAATCACCCAAGAACACCAAAAATTCGCTTCAAACGAAATTACCCCAGAACACAAAAAATTCGCTTCCAACGACATGAACCCATAACACAAAAAATTTACTTACATCGAAATCACCCGAGAGCAGAAAAAATTCGCTTCCAAAGAAATTACGCCAGACCACCAAAAATTCGCATCCAATGAAATCACATGAGAACAAAAATATTAGCTTCAAATAAATCACGCTACAACATAAAAAAATCGCTTCCATCGAAATCACCCGAGAACACAAAAAAATTCGCTTCCAACGAAATTACCTCAGAACAGAAGAAATTCCCTTCCAACGAAATGGCTCCAGAGTACAGAAAACACGCTTCCAATGAAATGACCCCCTACTTCAAAAATTTGCTTCCATCGAAAAAACCAGAGAACACAAAAAATTCGCTTCCAACGAAATCACCCTAGAACACAAAAAATTCGCTTCCAAAAAAATCACCCAAGAACACAAAAAATTCGCTTCCAAAGAAATCACCACAGAGCACAAAAAATTCGCTTTCAACGAAATCACCCTAAAGCAAAAAAATTCACTTTCAACGAAATCACCCGAGAACACAAAAAATTCACATACAACGAAATTACCCGAGAATTGAAAAAATTTACTTCCAACCAAATCAACCTAGAGCACAAAAAATTCCCTTCCAACAAAATCACCCGAGAACACAAATATTGACTTCCCACGAAATTACCCCAGAATGGAAAAAGTTTGCTTCCATCGAAATCACCCCAGAACACAAAAAAATCGCTTCCAACGAAATCACCCCAACACACAAAAAATTTACTTCCAAAGAAATCAACCCAGAACACGAAAAATTTGCTTCTATTGAAATCACCCGAGAACAGAAAAAAATTCGCTTCCAACAAAAATACCCCAGAACATGAAAAATTAGCTTCCAACGAAATCACCAGGGAACAAAAATATTTGCATCCAACGAAATCACCCAGGTACATAATAAATTCGCTTCCAACGAAATGTCCCTATACTTCAAAAATTTGCTTCCATCGAAATTACCTGAGAACACAAAAAATTCGCTTCCAACGAAATTACCCCAGAACACAAAAAATTCGCTTGCAAAGAAATCTCCTGAGAAGACAAATATTCGCTTCCAAAGAAATCACCCTAGAGCACAAAAAATTCGCTTCCAACGAAATCACCCCAAGCACAAAAAATTCGCTTTCAATGAAATGAGCCCATACTTGAAAAATTTGCTTCATCGAAATCACCCGAGAACACAAAAAATTCGCTTCCAAAGAAATTACCCCAGAACACAAAAATTCGCTTCCAAGGAAATCACCCCAGAACACAAAAAATTTGCTTCCAAAGAAATGACTCCAGAGCACAGAAAACATGCTTCCAATGAAATCACCCCATACTTCAAAAAAATTCACTTCCAACTAAATTGCCCCAGAACACAAAAAATTCGCTTCCAACGAAATCAACCCAGAACACAAAAAAATTGCTTCCATCGAAATCCCCCGAGAACAGAAAAAATTCGCTTCTAACGAAATCACCCGGGAACACAAATATTAGCTTCCAATGAAATCACCCTAAAATCAAAAAATTCTTTTCCAACGAAATCTCCTGAGAACACAAATATTCGCTTCCAAAGAAATCACCCCAGAGCACCAAAAATTCACTTCCAACGAAATAACCCTAAGGAAAAAAATTTCACTTTCAACGAAATCACCTGAGAACACAAAAAATTCGTGTCCAATGAAATCAACCCAGAACACAAAAAATTCGCATCCAAAGAAATCACTCAGAACACAAAAATTTCCCTTCCAACGAAATGACTCCAAAACACAGAAAACACGCTTCCAATGAAATCACCCCAGAGCACAAAAAATTCGCTTCCAACGAAATCAACCTAGAACACAAAAAATTTGCTTCTATCCAAATCACCTGAGAACAGAAAAAATGCGCTTCCAAAGAAATTACCCCAGAATACAAAAAATTCGCTTCCATAGAAATCCCCGCAGAGCACAAAAAAAATTGCTTTCAAAGAAATCACCCTAGAACACAAAAAATCGCTTCCAACAAAATCACCCCAGAACACAAAAAATTTGCTTCCAAAGAAATGACTCCAATGCACAGAAAATACGCTTCCAACAAAATCACCCCATAATTCAAAAAAATTCGCTTTCAAAAAATTGCCCCAGAACACAAAAAATTCTCTTCCAACGAAATCAACCCAGAACACAAAATATTCGCTTCCATCAAAATCACCCCAGAACACAAAAAATTCACTTCCACGAAATTACCACAGAACACAAAAAAATCGCTTGCAAAGAAATGTCCTGAGAAGACAAATATTCGCTTCCAAAGAAATCACCCCAGAGCACAAAAAATTTGATTCCAAAGAAATGACTCCAGAGCACAGAAAACACGCTTCCAATGAAATCACCCCATACTTCAAAAAAATTCGCTTCCAACTAAATTGCCCCAGAACACAAAAAATTCGCTTCCAACGAAATCAACCCAGAACACAAAAAATTTGCTTCCATCGAAATCACCCGAGAACAGAAAAAATTCGTTTCTAACGAATTCACCCGGGAACACAAATATTAGCTTCCAATGAAATCATCCTAAAGCACAAAAAATTTGCTTCCAATGAAATCTCCTGAGAACACAAATATTCCCTTCCAAAGAAATCAACCCAGAGCACAAAAAATTCGCTTACAACGAATTTACCCAAGGCAAAAAAAAAAAAATTCACTTTCAACGAAATCACCTGAGAACACAAAAAATTCGCGTCCAACGAAATCAACCCAGAACACAAAAAATTCGCATCCAAAGAAATCACACAGAACATAAAAATTTCCCTTCCAACGAAATGACTCCAAAACACAGAAAACACGCTTCCAATGAAATCACCCAAGAGCACAAAAAATTCGCTTCCAACAAAATCAACCCAGAACACAAAAAATGTGCTTCTATCCAAATCACCCGAGAACAGAAAAAATTCGCTTCCAAAGAAATTACCCCAGAATAGATATATTTACTTCCACCCAAATCAAGCCAGAGCACGAAAAATTCCCTTCCAAAAAAATCACCCGAGAACACAAATATTGGCTTCCAACGAAATTACCCCAGAATGGAAAATTTTTACTTCCATCGAAATCCCCCAGAACACAAAAAATTCGCTTCCAACGAAATTCCCGCAGAGCACAAAAAATTGCTTCCAAAGAAATCACCCTAGAACACAAAAAATTCGCTTCCAACAAAATCACCCCAGAACACAAAAAATTTGCTTTCAAGGAAATGACTCCAATGCACAGAAAACATGCTTACAAAGAAATCACCCCAAAACACAAAAAATTTGCTTCCAACGTACTTAACCCAGAACACAAAAAATTTGCTTCCAACGACATGTACCCAGAACACAAGAAATTCGGGACCACCGAAATCACCCGAGAATACAAAAAAATTCGCTTCCAATGAAATTACCCATACTTCAAAAATTTGCTTCCATCGAAATCACCTTAAAACACAAAAAAATAGCTTCCAACTAAAATACCCCAGAACACAAGAAATTCGCTTCCAACGAAATCACCCCAAAGCACAAAAAATTCGCTTCCCACGAAATTACCACAGAACACAAAAAATTCGCTTCCAAAGAAATCACCCCAGAACACAAAAAATTCGCTTCCAAAGAAACGACTCCAGAGCACAGAAAACACGCTACAAACGAAATGACCCCCTACTTCAAAAATTTGCTTCCATCGAAAAAACCGGAGAACACAAAAAATTCTCTTCCAACGATATTACCCCAGAAGACAAAAAATTCTTTTCCAACGAAATCTCCTGAGAACACAAATTTTCGCTTCCAAAAATATCATCCCAGAGCACAAAATATTCGCTTCCAACGAAATCACCCTAGAACGCAAAAATTCCCTTTCAACGAAATCACGCGAGAACACAAAAAATTCGCTTCCAACGAAATCACCCCAGAGCACAAAAAATTCGCTTCCAACGAAGTGACTCCAGAGCACAGAAAACACGCTTCCAACGAAATGACCCCGTATTTCAAAAATTTGCTTCCATCGAAAAAACCGGAGAACACAAAAAATTCTCTTCCAACGATATTACCCCAGAAGACAAAAAATTCGCTTCCAATGAAATCACCTGGGAACACAAATATTCGCTTTCAACGAAATCACCAGAGAACACAAAAAATTTGCTTCCATAGAAATCACCCCAGAGCACAAAAAATTGGCTTCCAACAAATGACTCCAGAGCAATGAAAACACGCTTCCAACGAAATGACCCCCTACTTCAAAAATTTGCTTCAATTGAAAAATCCAGAGAACACAAAAAATTCGCTTCCAACAAAATCACCCCAGAGCACAAAAAATTTGCTTCCAAAGAAATGACTCCAGAGCACAGAAAACACGCTTCCAACTAAAGCCCTCCTGAGCACAAAAAATTTGCTTCCAACAAAATCACCCTAGAACATAAAAAATTCGCTTTCAACGAAATCACCCGAGAACACAAAAAATTCGCTTCCAAAGAAAGGACTCCAGAGCACAGAAAACACGCTTCCAATGAAATGACCCCAGAAAACAAAAATTTCACTTCCAACGAAATCACCCTAGAACATAAAAAATTCGCTTCCATCGAAATCACCGCAAAACACAAAAATTCACATCCAACGAAAAGACTCCAGAGCACAGAAAACACACTTCCAACGAAATGACCCCCTACTTGAAAAATTTTCTTCCATCGGAAAAATCAGCGAACACAAAAAATTATCTTCCAATGAAATTACCTCAAAAGACAAAAAATTAGCTTGCAACGAAATCTCCTGAGAACACAAATATTTGCTTCCGACCAAATCAAGCAAAAACACAAATATTCGCTTCCAACGAAATCACCGAAGAACACAAAAAATTCGCATCCAACGAAATTACCCCAGAATAGAAAAAAATTACTTCCAACCAAATCAACCCAGAGCACAAAAAATTCCCTTCGAACAAAATCACCCAGGAACACAAATATTGGCTTCCAACGAAATCACCCAAGAACACAAAACTTTGCTCCCAAAGAAATCACCGCAGAACACAAAAATTTCGCTTCCAACGAAATGACTCCAGAACACAGAAAAAACGCTACCAACGAAATCACCCGAAAACACAAAAAAATTCGTTTCCAACGAAATCATCCTAGAACACAAAAAATTCGCATCCAATGAAATGACTCGAGAGCACAGAAAACACGGTTCCAATGAAATGACCCCAGAAAACAAAAATTTCGATTCCATCGAAATCACCGCAAAAGACAAAAATTCACATCCAATAAAAAGACTCCAGAGCACAGAAAACACGCTTCCAACGAAATGACACCCTTTTTCAAAAATTTGCTTCATTCGAAAAAACCGGAGACACAAAGAATTCGCCTCCAACGAAATCACCCCAGAACACAAAAAATTCGATTACAACAAAATTACCCCAGAACACAAGAAATACTCTTCCAACAAAATCGCCCCAGAGCACAAAAAATTCGTTTCCAACGAAATCACCCTGGAACACAAAAAATTGGCTTTCTACAAAATCACCCGAGAACACAAAAAAAATTGCTTCCAATGAAATTACCCCAGAACACAAAAAATTCGCTTCCAACGAAATCACCCCAGAGCACAAAAAATTTGCTTCCAACGAAATGACTCCATAGCTAGAAAACACGCTTCGAATGAAATGACCCCCTATTTCAAACATTTGCTTCCATCGAAATCACCCGAGAACACAAAAAATTCGCTTCCAATGAAATCTCCCCAGAACATAAAACATTCGCTTCCAACGAAATGACTCCTGAGCATAGAAAACACGCTTCTAAGGAAATCACCCCATACTTAAAAATATTCTCGTCCAACGAAATTATCCCAGAGCAGAAAACATTTGCTTCCAACGAAATCACCCCAAAGCACAAAAAATTCGCTTCCAACAAAATCACCCTAAAGCACAAAAAATTCGATATCAACGAAATCATCCTAGAACACAAAAAATTCCCTTTCAACGAAATTACCCCAGGAGAGAAAAAATTTGCTTCTATCGTAGTCACCACAGAGCACGAAATATTCATTCCCAATGTTATCACACCAGAACACAAAAAATTAGCTTCCAACGAAATTAACCCTGAAGAGAAAAAATTCGCTTCAAACAAAATCACCAGACAGCACAAAAAATTCCCTTACAACTAAATACCCAAGAACACAAAAAATTCGCTTCCAACGATATTACCCCAGAAGAAAAAAAATTCGCTTCCAACGAAATCTCCTGAGAACACAAATATTCGCTTCCAAAGAAATCACCCTTAGCACAAAAAATTCACTTCCAACGAAATCACCCTAGAACACAAAAAATTCTCTTTCAACGAAAACACCCGAGAACAAAAAAAATTCGCTTCCAACGAAATCACCACAGAGCACAAAAAATTAGCTTCCAACGAAATGACTCCAGAGCACAGAAAACACGCTTCCAAAGAAATGACCCCAGAACACAAAAAATTCACTGCCAACAAAATCACCTAGAACACAAAAAATTCGCTTTCAACGAAATCACCCGAGAAAAAAAATTCACTTCCAACGTAATCACCACAGAGCACAAAAAATTCGCTTCCCGTAAAATGACCCTATAACATAAAAAATTCGCTTCAATCGAAATCACCAGAGAAGACAAAATATGCGCTTCCAACCAAATACCCCAGAGCACAAAAAAAATTGCTTACAACGAAATCACCCTGGAACATAAAAACTTCGCTTTCAACAAAATGAACAGGGGATACAAAAAATTCGCTTCCAACGAAATCACCCCAGAGCACAAAAAATTCTCTTCCAACGAAATGACCCCCTACGTCAAAAATTTTCTTCCAGCGAAAAACAGTAGAACACAAAAAATTCGCTTCCTACGAAATTACCCAAGAAAACAAAAAATTCTCTTGCAACCAAATCTTCGGAGAACACAAATATTCGCTTCCAAAGAAATCACACTAGAGCACAAAAAATTCACTTACAACGAAGTGACTCCAGAGCACAGAAAACACGGTTGCAAAGAAATGACCCCATACTTCAAAAATTTGTTTCCATCGAAATCACCCGAAAACATAAAAAATTCGCTTCCAAAGAAATGACCTCAGACTTCAAAAATTTTCTTCCATCGAAAAGACCAGAGAACACATAAAATTCGCTTTCAACGAAATTACCCCTGAACACAAAAAATTCACTTCTAAAGAAAACTATTGAGAATACAAATATTGGCTTCCAAAGAAATCATCCCAGAGCACAAAAAATTTGCTTCCAAAGAAATCACCCCAGAGTACAAAAATTCCCTTCCAACAAAATCACCCAAGAACACAAATATTGGCTTCCATTGGAATCACCCCAGAACACAAAAATTTCGCTTCCAATGAAATGACTCCAGAGCACAGAAAACACGCTTCCATCGAAAAACCGGAGAACATAAAAAATTCGCTTCCAATGAAATTACCCCAGAACACAAAAAATTCTCTTGCAACGAAATTTTCTGAGAACACAAATATTCACTTCCAACGAAATCACCCCAGAACAAAAAAATTCGCTTCCAACGAAATGACTCCAGAGCACAGAAAACACGCTTCCAACAAAATGACCCCCTACTTCAAAAATTCGCTTCCATCGAAAAAACCGGAGAACACAAAAATACGCTTCCAAAGAAATTACCCCAGAACACAAAAAATTTGCTTGGAAGGAAATCTCCTGAGAACACAAATATTCGCTTCCAAAGAAATCACCCCAGAGAACAAAAAAATTTGCTTGCAACGCAATCTTCTGAGAACACATATATTCGCTTCCAACGAAATCACCCCAGAACACAAAAAATTCGCTTCCAATGAAATGACTCAAGATCACAGAAAACACGCTTCCAACGAAACGACCCCCTAATTCAAAAATTTGTTTCCATCGAAAAAACCGGAGAACATAAAAAATTCGCTTCCAAAGAAATGACTCCAGAGCACAGAAAACACGCTTCCAATGAAATGACCCCAGAAAACAAAAATTTCACTTCCAACGAAATCACCCTAGAACACAAAAAATTCGCTTCCAACGAAATCATCCTAGAACACAAAAAATTCGCATCCAACGAAATGACTCCAGAGCACAGAAAGCACGCTTCCAATGAAATGACCCCAGAAAACAAAAATTTCGCTTCCATCGTAATCACCGCAAAACACAAAAATTCACATCCAACGAAAAGACCCAGAGCACAGAAAATATGCTTTCAACGAAATGACCCCCTATTTCAAAAATTTGCTTCATTCAAAAAAACCGGAGACACAAAGAATTCGCCTCCAACGAAATCACCCCAGAACACAAAAAATTTGCTTCCAAAAAATTACTCTAGAGAACAGAAAACACCCTACCTACGAAAGAAACCCATACTTCAAAAAAATTCGCTTCCAACAAAATCACCCCAGAACAAATCTTTTCCTTTCAACGAGATCACCCCAGAGCACAAAAAATTCAATTACAACGAAATTACCCCAGAACACAAGACACACTCTTCCAACAAAATCACCCCAGAGCACAAAAAATTCATTTCCAACGAAATTACCCCAGAACACAAAAAATTCGCTTCCAACGAAATCACCCAAGAGCACAAAAAATTTGCTTCCAACGAAATGACTCCATAGCTAGAAAACATGCTACGAACAAAATGACCCCCTACTTCAAACATTTGCTTCCATCGAAATCACCCGAGAACACAAAAAATTCGCTTCCAATGAAATCTCCCCAGAACATAAAACATTCGCTTCCAACGAAATGACTCCTGAGCACAGAAAACACGCTTCTAACGAAATCACCCAATACTTAAAAATATTCTCGTCCAACGAAATTATCCCAGAGCAGAAAACATTTGCTTCCAACGAAATCACCCCAGAGTACAAAAAATTCGCTTGCAACGAAATCACCCTAAAGCACAAAAAATTCGATATCAACGAAATCATCCTAGAACACAAAAAATTCCCTTTCAACGAAATTACCCCAGGATAGAAAAAATTTGCTTCTATCGTAGTCACCACAGAGCACGAAATATTCGTTCCCAATGTAATCACACCAGAACACAAAAAATTCACTTCCAACGAAATCACGCTAGAACACAAAAAATTAGCTTTTTCAACGAAATCACCCGAGAACACAAAAAATTCGCTTCCAATGAAATCACCCCAGAGCACCAAAAATTCGCTTGCAATGAAATCTCCTGAGAACATAAATGTTCGCTTCCAACGAAAGGACTCAAGAGCACAGAAAACACGCTTCCAACGAAATCACCCCAAAACACAAAACATTGTCTTCTAACGTAATTACATCAGAACACAAACATTCGCTTCCAAAGATATCATCCCAGAGCACAAAAAATTCGCTTCCAAAGAAATTACCCCAGAACACAAAAAATTCTTTTCAAAGAAATCTCCTGAGAACACAAATATTCGCTTCCAAGGAAATCATCCCAGAGCACAAAAAAATTCGCTTTCTATGAAATCAACCTAGAACACAAAAAATTCCCTTTCAACGAAATCATCTGATAACACAAAAAATTCATGTCCAGCGAAATTATCACAGAACAGAAAAAATTCTCTTCCAACGAAAATTAGCTTTCAATGAAATCACCCCAGAGCACAAAAAATTCCCTTCGAACGAAATGACTCCATCGAAAAACCGGAGAACATAAAAAATTCGCTTCCCACGAAATTACCCCAGAACACAAAAAATTTGCTTGCAACGAAATCTTCTGAGAACACATATATTTGCTTCCAACGAAATCACCCCAGAACATAAAAAATTCGCTTCCAATAAAATGACTCCAGAGCACAGAAAACACGCTTCCACGAAATGACCCATTAATTCCAAAATTTGCTTCCATCGAAAAAACCGGAGAACATAAAAAATTCGCTTCCAACGAAATGACTCCAGAGCACAGAAAACACGCTTCCAATGAAATGACCCCAGAAAACAAAAATTTCGCTTCCAACGAAATCACCCTAGAACATAAAAAATTCGCTTCCATCGAAATCACCGCAAAACACAAAAATTAACCTCCAATGAAAAGACTCCAAAGCACAGAAAACACGCTTCCAACGAAATGACCCCCTACTTGAAAAATTTTCTTCCATCGAAACAACCAGCGAACACAAAAAATTAGCTTCCAATGAAATTACACCAAAACACAAAAAATTAGCTTGCAACGAAATCTCCTGAGAACGCAAATATTCGCTTCCGACGAAAACCGAAGAACACAAAAAATTCGCATCCAAAAAAATTAACCCAGAATAGAAAAAAATTACTTCCAACCGAATCAACCCAGAGCACAAAAAATTCCCTTCCAACAAAATCACCCAAGAACACAAATATTGGCTTCCAACGAAATTACCCCGGAAATGAATAAAATCACCTGAGTACGCATATATTTGCTAACAACGAAATTACCCCAGAACAGAAAAAATTTGCTTCCATCGAAATCACCCCAGAACACAAAAATTTCGCTTTCATCGAAATCACCCCAGAACACAAAACTTTGCTTCCAAAGAAATCACCCCAGAACACAAAAATTCGCTTCCAACAAAATCACCCCAGAACACAAAAAATTTGCTCCCAAAGAAATCACCGCAGAACACAAAAATTTCGCTTCCAACGAAATGACTCCAGAACACAGAAAAAACGCTACCAACGGAATCACTCGAGAACACAAAAAATTCGCTTCCAACGAAATCATCCTAGAACACAAAAAATTCGCATCCAATGAAATGACTCCAGAGCACAGAAAACACACTTCCAATGAAATGACCCCAGAAAACAAATATTTCGCTTCCATCGAAATCACCGCAAAACACAAAAATTCACATCGAACGAAAAGACTCCAGAACACAGAAAAACGCTACCAACGAACTCACCCGAGAACACAAAAAATTTGCTTCCAACGAAATCATCCTAGAACACAAAAAATTCGCATCCAACGAAATGACTCCAGAGCACAGAAAACACGCTTCCAGTGAAATGACCCTAGAAAACAAAAATTTCGCTTCCATCGAAATCACCGAAAAACACAAAAATTCTCGTCCAACGAAAAGACTCCAGAGCACGTAAAAAAACACGCTTCCAACGAAATGACCCCCTATTTCAAAAATTTGCTTCATTCGAAAAAACCGGAGACACAAAGAATTCGCCTTCCACGAAATCACCCCAGAACACAAAAAATTCGCTTCCAACGATATTACCCCAGAAGAAAAAAAATTTGCTTCCAACGAAATCTCCTAAGAACACAAATATTCGCTTCCAAAGAAATCACCCTTAGTACAAAAAATTTGCTTCCAAAGAAATCACCCCAGAGTACAAAAATTCCCTTCCAACAAAATCACCCAAGAACACAAATATTGGCTTCCAACGAAATCACCCCAGAACACAAAAAATTCGCTTCTAACGAAATCACCCTAGAACACAAAAATTCCCTTTCAAAGAAATCACCCGAGAACAAAAAAAAAATTCGCTTCCAATGAAATCACCCCAGAGAACAAAAATTTCGCTTCCAATGAGTTGACTCCAGAGCACAGAAAACACGCTTCCAAAGAAATGATCCCCTACTTCAAAAATTTGCTTCCATCGAAAAGACAGGAGAACACAAAAAATTCTCTTCCAACAATATTACCCCAGAGACAAAAAATTCTTTTCCAACGAAATCTCGTGAGAACACAAATATTCGCTTCCAAAGATATCATCCCAGAGAACAAAAAATTCGCTTCCAACGAAATTACCCTAGAGCACAAAACATTCGCTTCCAACGAAATCACCCCAGAATACAAAAAAATTCGCTTCCAAAGAAATAACCCAAGAATATAAAAAATTCGCTTCCAAAGAAATAATCCAAGAATATAATCGATCAAAATCACCCGAGAACACAAAAAATTCGATTCCAACGAAATTACCCCAGATTACAAGAAATTCCTTCCAACGAAATAACGCCAGAGCACAAAAAATTCCCTTCCAACGAAAGGACTCCAGAGCACAGAAAACACGAATCCAACGAAATGACCCCCTATTTCAAATATTTGCTTCCATGGAAATCACCTGAGAACACAAAAAATTCGCTTCCAACTAAATTACCCCAGAAGACAAAAATTTCTTTTCCAACGAAACCTCCTGAGAACACAAATATTCGCTTCCAACGAACTCACCCCAGAGCACAAAAAACTCGCTTCCAAAGAAATCACCCTAGAATATAAAAAATTCGCTTTCAACGATATCACCTGAGAATAAAAAAAATTCGCTTCCAAAGAAATTACCCCAGAACACAAAAAATTCGCTTGCAATGAAATCTCCTGAGAACACAAATATTCGTTTCCAATGAAATCACCCCAGAGAACAAAAAAGTCGATTCCAACGAAATGACTCCAGGGCACAGAAAGCACGCTTCCAACGAAATTACCCCCTACTTCAAAAATTTGTTTCCATCGAAATCACCTGAGAACACAAAAAATTCACTTCCAACGAAATCACCCCAGAACACAAAAAATTCGCTTGCAACGAAATCTCCTGAGAACACAAATATTCGCTTCCAGCGAAATCACACCAAAGCACAAAAAATTCGCATCCAACGAAATGACTCCAGAGCACAGAAAACACGCTTGCAACGAAATGACCCCTACTTCAAAAATTTGCTTCCTTCGAATAAACCGGAGAACACAAAAAATTCTCTTCCAACGAGATTACCCCAGAAGACAAAAAATTCTTTTCCAATGAAATCTCCTGAGAACACAAATATTCGCTTCCAACGAAATCACTCCAGAACAAAAAAAATTCGCTTCCAGCGAAATTACTCCAGAGCACAGAAAACATGCTTTCAACAAAATGATCTCATACTTCAAAAATTTGCTTCCTTCGAAATCACCAGAGAACACAAAAAATTCGCTTCCAACGAAATGACTCCAGAGCACAGAAAACACGCTTCCAACGAAATGACCCCCTACTTAGAAAATTCGCTTCCATCGAAAAAACCGGAGAACACAAAAATACGCTTCCAACGAAATTACCCCAGAACACAAAAAATTCGCTTCCAACGAAATCTCCTGAGAACACAAATATTCGCTTCCAAAGCAATCACCCCAGAGCACAAAAAATTCGCTTTCAACGAAATCTTCTGAGAACACATATATTCGCTTCCAACGAAATCACCCCAGAACACAAAAAGTTTTCTTCCAATGAAATGACTCAAGATCACAGAAAACACGCTTACAATGAAATGACCCCCTATTTCAATAATTTGCTTCCATTGAAAAAACCAGAGAACACAAAAAATTAGCTTCCTTCGAAATTACCCCAGAACACAAAAAATAGGCTTCCAACGAAATGAATCCAGAGCACAGAAAACACGCTTCCAACGAAATGACACCCTACTTAAAAAATTTGCTTCCATCGAAAAACCGGAGAAGATAAAAAATTCGCTTCCAAAGAAATTACCACAGAACACAAAAAATTCGCTTGCAACGAAATTTTCTGAGAACACAAATATTCGCTTCCAACGAAATCACCCCACAACAA
This sequence comes from Meriones unguiculatus, assembly GCF_030254825.1. NCBI lineage: Eukaryota > Metazoa > Chordata > Mammalia > Rodentia > Muridae > Meriones > Meriones unguiculatus. The sequence continues at coordinate 70,654,962 of NC_083353.1, forward strand.
AAAAATTCGCTTGCAACGAAATTTTCTGAGAACACAAATATTCGCTTCCAACGAAATTACCCCAGAACACAAAAAATTCGCTTGCAACGAAATTTTCTGAGAACACAAATATTCGCTTCCAACGAAATCACCCCAGAACCCAAAAATTCGCTTCCAACGAAATTACTCCAGAGCACAGAAAACATGCTTTCAACAAAATGATCTCATACTTCAAAAATTTGCTTCCATCGAAATCACCAGAGAACACAAAAAATTCGCTTCCAACGAAATGACTCCAGAGCACAGAAAACACGCTTCAAACGAAATGACCCCCTACTTAAAAAATTCGCTTCCATCGATAAAACTGGAGAACACAAAAATACGCTTCCAACGAAATTACCCCAGAACACAAATAATTTGCTTGCAACGAAATCTCCTGAGAACACAAATATTCGCTTCCAAAGAAATCACCCCAGAGCACAAAAAATTCGCTTTCAACGAAATCTTCTGAGAACACATATATTCGCTTCCAACGAAATCACCCCAGAACACAAAAAATTCGCTTCCAACGAAATTTTCTGAGAACACAAATATTCGCTTCCAACGAAATCACTCCAGAACAAAAAAAATTCGCTTCCAGCGAAATTACTCCAGAGCACAGAAAACATGCTTTCAACAAAATGATCTCATACTTCAAAAATTTGCTTCCTTCGAAATCACCAGAGAACACAAAAAATTCGCTTCCAACGAAATGACTCCAGAGCACAGAAAACACGCTTCCAACGAAATGACCCCCTACTTAAAAAATTCGCTTCCATCGAAAAAACCGGAGAACACAAAAATACGCTTCCAACGAAATTACCCCAGAACACAAAAAATTCGCTTGCAACGAAGTCTCCTGAGAACACAAATATTCGCTTCCAAAGCAATCACCCCAGAGCACAAAAAATTCGCTTTCAACGAAATCTTCTGAGAACACATATATTCGCTTCCAACGAAATCACCCCAGAACACAAAAAATTCGCTTCCATTGAAATGACTCCAGATCACAGAAAACACGCTTCCAATGAAATGACCCCCTATTTCAATAATTTGCTTCCATTGAAAAAACCAGAGAACACAAAAAATTAGCTTCCTTCGAAATTACCCCAGAACACAAAAAATAGGCTTCCAACGAAATGAATCCAGAGCACAGAAAACAAGCTTCCAACGAAATGATCCCATACTTCAAAAATTTGCTTCCATTGAAATAATCTGAGAACACAAAAAATTCGCTTCCAACGAAATTACCTCAGAAGACAAAAATTTCTTTTCCAACGAAATCTCCTGAGGACACAAATATTTGTTTCCAATGAAATCACCCCAGAGCACAAAAAAACTCGTTTCCAACGAAATGATTCCAGGGCTCAGAAAACACGCTTCCAATGAAATGATCCCCTACTTCAAAAATTTGCTTCCATCGAATAAACCAGAGAACACAAAAAATTCTCTTCCAACGAGATTACCCCAGAAGACAAAAAATTCTTTTCCACGAAATCTCCTGAGAACACAAAATTCGTTTCAAAAAATATTCGCTTCCAAAGAAACCATTCCAGAGCACAAAAAAAATTCGCTTCCAACAAAAGCCCCCGATAACACAAAAAATTCACGTCCAAAGAAATTATCACAGAACAGAAAAAAATTGCTTCCATCGAAATCACCCCAGAATAAAAAAAATTTTCTTCCAAAGAAATCACGCTACAACACAAAAAATTAGCTTTTTCAACGAAATCACCCGAAAACACAAAATTTCCTTTCAAAGAAATCACTCAAGAACACAAAAAATTCGCTTCCAATGAAATCACCCCAGAAAACAAAAAATTCGCTTGCAATGATATCTCCTGAGAACACAAATATTCGCTTCCAAAGAAATCGTTCCAGAGCACAAAAGATTCGCTTCCAACGAAATCTCCTGAGAACAGAAATATTCGCTTCCAAAGCAATCACCCCAGAGCACAAAAAATTCGCTTTCAACGAAATCTTCTGAGAACACATATATTCGCTTCCAACGAAATCACCCCAGAACACAAAAAATTTGCTTCCAATGAAATGACTCAAGATCACAGAAAACACGCTTACAATGAAATGACCCCCTATTTCAATAATTTGCTTCCATTGAAAAAACCAGAGAACACAAAAAATTAGCTTCCTTCGAAATTACCCCAGAACACAAAAAATAGGCTTCCAACGAAATGAATCCAGAGCACAGAAAACACGCTTCCAACGAAATGACACCCTACTTAAAAAATTTGCTTCCATCGAAAAACCGGAGAAGATAAAAAATTCGCTTCCAAAGAAATTACCACAGAACACAAAAAATTCGCTTGCAACGAAATTTTCTGAGAACACAAATATTCGCTTCCAACGAAATCACCCCACAACAAAAAAATTCGCTTGCAACGAAATTTTCTGAGAACACAAATATTCGCTTCCAACGAAATTACCCCAGAACACAAAAAATTCGCTTGCAACGAAATTTTCTGAGAACACAAATATTCGCTTCCAACGAAATCACCCCAGAACCCAAAAATTCGCTTCCAACGAAATTACTCCAGAGCACAGAAAACATGCTTTCAACAAAATGATCTCATACTTCAAAAATTTGCTTCCATCGAAATCACCAGAGAACACAAAAAATTCGCTTCCAACGAAATGACTCCAGAGCACAGAAAACACGCTTCAAACGAAATGACCCCCTACTTAAAAAATTCGCTTCCATCGATAAAACTGGAGAACACAAAAATACGCTTCCAACGAAATTACCCCAGAACACAAATAATTTGCTTGCAACGAAATCTCCTGAGAACACAAATATTCGCTTCCAAAGAAATCACCCCAGAGCACAAAAAATTCGCTTTCAACGAAATCTTCTGAGAACACATATATTCGCTTCCAACGAAATCACCCCAGAACACAAAAAATTCGCTTCCAACGAAATTTTCTGAGAACACAAATATTCGCTTCCAACGAAATCACTCCAGAACAAAAAAAATTCGCTTCCAGCGAAATTACTCCAGAGCACAGAAAACATGCTTTCAACAAAATGATCTCATACTTCAAAAATTTGCTTCCTTCGAAATCACCAGAGAACACAAAAAATTCGCTTCCAACGAAATGACTCCAGAGCACAGAAAACACGCTTCCAACGAAATGACCCCCTACTTAAAAAATTCGCTTCCATCGAAAAAACCGGAGAACACAAAAATACGCTTCCAACGAAATTACCCCAGAACACAAAAAATTCGCTTGCAACGAAGTCTCCTGAGAACACAAATATTCGCTTCCAAAGCAATCACCCCAGAGCACAAAAAATTCGCTTTCAACGAAATCTTCTGAGAACACATATATTCGCTTCCAACGAAATCACCCCAGAACACAAAAAATTCGCTTCCATTGAAATGACTCCAGATCACAGAAAACACGCTTCCAATGAAATGACCCCCTATTTCAATAATTTGCTTCCATTGAAAAAACCAGAGAACACAAAAAATTAGCTTCCTTCGAAATTACCCCAGAACACAAAAAATAGGCTTCCAACGAAATGAATCCAGAGCACAGAAAACAAGCTTCCAACGAAATGATCCCATACTTCAAAAATTTGCTTCCATTGAAATAATCTGAGAACACAAAAAATTCGCTTCCAACGAAATTACCTCAGAAGACAAAAATTTCTTTTCCAACGAAATCTCCTGAGGACACAAATATTTGTTTCCAATGAAATCACCCCAGAGCACAAAAAAACTCGTTTCCAACGAAATGATTCCAGGGCTCAGAAAACACGCTTCCAATGAAATGATCCCCTACTTCAAAAATTTGCTTCCATCGAATAAACCAGAGAACACAAAAAATTCTCTTCCAACGAGATTACCCCAGAAGACAAAAAATTCTTTTCCACGAAATCTCCTGAGAACACAAAATTCGTTTCAAAAAATATTCGCTTCCAAAGAAACCATTCCAGAGCACAAAAAAAATTCGCTTCCAACAAAAGCCCCCGATAACACAAAAAATTCACGTCCAAAGAAATTATCACAGAACAGAAAAAAATTGCTTCCATCGAAATCACCCCAGAATAAAAAAAATTTTCTTCCAAAGAAATCACGCTACAACACAAAAAATTAGCTTTTTCAACGAAATCACCCGAAAACACAAAATTTCCTTTCAAAGAAATCACTCAAGAACACAAAAAATTCGCTTCCAATGAAATCACCCCAGAACACAAAAAATTCGCTTGCAATGATATCTCCTGAGAACACAAATATTCGCTTCCAAAGAAATCGTTCCAGAGCACAAAAGATTCGCTTCCAACGAAATCTCCTGAGAACAGAAATATTCGCTTCCAAAGCAATCACCCCAGAGCACAAAAAATTCGCTTTCAACGAAATCTTCTGAGAACACATATATTCGCTTCCAACGAAATCACCCCAGAACACAAAAAATTTGCTTCCAATGAAATGACTCAAGATCACAGAAAACACGCTTACAATGAAATGACCCCCTATTTCAATAATTTGCTTCCATTGAAAAAACCAGAGAACACAAAAAATTAGCTTCCTTCGAAATTACCCCAGAACACAAAAAATAGGCTTCCAACGAAATGAATCCAGAGCACAGAAAACACGCTTCCAACGAAATGACCCCCTACTTAAAAAATTTGCTTCCATCGAAAAACCGGAGAAGATAAAAAATTCGCTTCCAAAGAAATTACCACAGAACACAAAAAATTCGCTTGCAACGAAATTTTCTGAGAACACAAATATTCGCTTCCAACGAAATCACCCCACAACAAAAAAATTCGCTTGCAACGAAATTTTCTGAGAACACAAATATTCGCTTCCAACGAAATTACCCCAGAACACAAAAAATTCGCTTGCAACGAAATTTTCTGAGAACACAAATATTCGCTTCCAACGAAATCACCCCAGAACCCAAAAATTCGCTTCCAACGAAATTACTCCAGAGCACAGAAAACATGCTTTCCACAAAATGATCTCATACTTCAAAAATTTGCTTCCATCGAAATCACCAGAGAACACAAAAAATTCGCTTCCAACGAAATGACTCCAGAGCACAGAAAACACGCTTCAAACGAAATGACCCCCTACTTAAAAAATTCGCTTCCATCGATAAAACTGGAGAACACAAAAATACGCTTCCAACGAAATTACCCCAGAACACAAATAATTTGCTTGCAACGAAATCTCCTGAGAACACAAATATTCGCTTCCAAAGAAATCACCCCAGAGCACAAAAAATTCGCTTTCAACGAAATCTTCTGAGAACACATATATTCGCTTCCAACGAAATCACCCCAGAACACAAAAAATTCGATTCCAACGAAATTTTCTGAGAACACAAATATTCGCTTCCAACGAAATCACTCCAGAACAAAAAAAATTCGCTTCCAGCGAAATTACTCCAGAGCACAGAAAACATGCTTTCAACAAAATGATCTCATACTTCAAAAATTTGCTTCCTTCGAAATCACCAGAGAACACAAAAAATTCGCTTCCAACGAAATGACTCCAGAGCACAGAAAACACGCTTCCAACGAAATGACCCCCTACTTAAAAAATTCGCTTCCATCGAAAAAACCGGAGAACACAAAAATACGCTTCCAACGAAATTACCCCAGAACACAAAAAATTCGCTTGCAACGAAGTCTCCTGAGAACACAAATATTCGCTTCCAAAGCAATCACCCCAGAGCACAAAAAATTCGCTTTCAACGAAATCTTCTGAGAACACATATATTCGCTTCCAACGAAATCACCCCAGAACACAAAAAATTCGCTTCCATTGAAATGACTCCAGATCACAGAAAACACGCTTCCAATGAAATGACCCCCTATTTCAATAATTTGCTTCCATTGAAAAAACCAGAGAACACAAAAAATTAGCTTCCTTCGAAATTACCCCAGAACACAAAAAATAGGCTTCCAACGAAATGAATCCAGAGCACAGAAAACAAGCTTCCAACGAAATGATCCCATACTTCAAAAATTTGCTTCCATTGAAATAATCTGAGAACACAAAAAATTCGCTTCCAACGAAATTACCTCAGAAGACAAAAATTTCTTTTCCAACGAAATCTCCTGAGGACACAAATATTTGTTTCCAATGAAATCACCCCAGAGCACAAAAAAACTCGTTTCCAACGAAATGATTCCAGGGCTCAGAAAACACGCTTCCAATGAAATGATCCCCTACTTCAAAAATTTGCTTCCATCGAATAAACCAGAGAACACAAAAAATTCTCTTCCAACGAGATTACCCCAGAAGACAAAAAATTCTTTTCCACGAAATCTCCTGAGAACACAAAATTCGTTTCAAAAAATATTCGCTTCCAAAGAAACCATTCCAGAGCACAAAAAAATTCGCTTCCAACAAAAGCCCCCGATAACACAAAAAATTCACGTCCAAAGAAATTATCACAGAACAGAAAAAAATTGCTTCCATCGAAATCACCCCAGAATAAAAAAAATTTTCTTCCAAAGAAATCACGCTACAACACAAAAAATTAGCTTTTTCAACGAAATCACCCGAAAACACAAAATTTCCTTTCAAAGAAATCACTCAAGAACACAAAAAATTCGCTTCCAATGAAATCACCCCAGAACACAAAAAATTCGCTTGCAATGATATCTCCTGAGAACACAAATATTCGCTTCCAAAGAAATCGTTCCAGAGCACAAAAGATTCGCTTCCAACGAAATCACCCTAGAACGCAAAATTTCCCTTTCAATGAAATCACCCGAGAACACAAAAAATTCGCTTCCTACGAAATCACCCCAGAACACAAAAAGTTCCCTTCCAACGAAAGGACTCCAGAGCACAGAAAATAAGCTTCAAAAGAAATGACCCCCTACTTAAAAAATTTGCTTCCATCGAAAAACCGGAGAACATAAAAAATTCGCTTCCAAAGAAATCACCCCAGAACAAAAAAATTGGCTTGCAATGAAATTTTCTGAGAACACAAATAGTCGCTTCCAACGAAATCACCCCAGAACACAAAAAATTCGCTTCCAACGAAATTACTCCAGAGCACAGAAAACATGCTTTCAACAAAATGATCTCATACTTCAAAAATTTGCTTCCATCGAAATCACCAGAGAACACAAAAAATTCGCTACCAACGAAATGACTCCAGAGCACAGACAACACGCTTCAAACGAAATGACCCTCTACTTAAAAAATTTGCTTCCATCGATAAAACTGGAGAACACAAAAATACGCTTCCAACGAAATTACCCCAGACCACAAATAATTCGCTTGCAACGAAATCTCCTGAGAACACAAATATTCGCTTCCAAAGAAATCACCCCAGAGCACAAAAAATTCGCTTTCAACGAAATCTTCTGAGAACACATATATTCGCTTCCAACGAAATCACTCCAGAACACAAAAAATTCGCTTCCAATGAAATGACTCCAGATCACAGAAAACACGCTTCCAATGAAATGACCCCCTATTTCAATAAGTTTCTTCCATTGAAAAAAACGGAGAACACAAAACATTAGCTTCCAACGAAATTACCCCAGAACACAAAAAATAGGCTTCCAACGAAATGACTCCAGAGCACAGAAAACATGCTTCCAACGAAATGATCCCATACTTCAAAAATTTGCTTCCATCAAAAAACCAGAGAACATAAAAAAGTTGCTTCCAAAGAAATAACCCCAGAACACTAAAAATTTGCTTGCAACGAAATTATCTGAGAACACAAATATTCGCTTCCAACGAAATCACCCCAGAACACAAAAACTTCGCTTCCAACGAAATTACTCCTGAGCACAGAAAACACGCTTCCAACGAAATAATCCCTTACTTCAAAAATTTGCTACCATCGATAACACCCGAGAACACAAAAAATTCGCTTCCAACGAAATGACTCCAGAGCACAGAAAACACACTTCCAACGAAATGACCCCTACTTAAAAAATTCGCTTCCATGGAAAAAACCGGAGAACACAAAAATACGCTTCCAACGAAATTACCCCAGAACACAAAAAAATCGCTTCCAACGAAATCTCCTGAGAACACAAATATTCGCTTCCAAAGCAATCACCCCAGAACACAAAAATTCCCTTTCAACGAAATCACCCGAGAACACAAAAAATTCGCTTCCAACGAAATCACCCCAGAGAACAAAAAATCGCTTCCAACGAAAACACCCTAGAACATAAAAAATTCGCTTCCATCGAAATCACCACAGAAGCCAAAAAATTCGCTTCCAACCAAATCACCCCAGAGCAGAAAAATATTCATTTCCAACGAAATCACCCTAGAACATAAAAAATTCGCTTTCAACGAAATCACCCGAGAACACAAAAAATTCGCTTCCAACAAAATCACCCCAGGGCACGAAAAACTCGCTTCCAAAGAAATGATTCCAGAGCACAGAAAACACGCTTCCAACGATATGACCCCATACTTCAAAAATTTGCTTCCATCGAAATCACCTGAGAACACAAAAAATTCGCTTCCAACGAAATTAACCCTGAACACAAGAAATTTGCTTGCAACGAAATCACCCCAGAAGACAAAAAGCTCGCTTCCTACGAAATGACTCCTTAGCACAGAGAACACACTTCCAATGAAATGACCCCCTACTTCAAATATTTGCTTCCACTGAAAAGACCGGAGAACACAAAATATTCTCTTACAAAGATATTACCCCAGAAGACAAAAAATTCTTTTCCAACAAAATCTCCTGAGAGCACACATATTCTCTTCCAAAGATATCATTCCAGAGCACAAAAAATTCGCTTCGAACGAAATCACCCTAGAGTACGAAAAATTCACTTCCAAAGAAATGACTCCACAGCACTGAAAACATGCTTCCAACGATATGACCCCATATTTCAAAAATTTGCTTCCATCGAAATCATCCGAGAACACAAAAATTTCGCTTCCAACGAAATTACACCAGAACACAAAAAAATCGCTTCCGACGAAATTTCCTGGGAACACAATATCTGCTTCCAAAGAAATCATCACAGAGCACAAAAAAAATTCGCTTCCAACGAAATCACCCTAGAACACAAAAAATTCCCTTTCAACGAAATCACCCGAGAACACAAAAAATTCACGTCCAACGAAATTACCACAGAACAGAAATAATTTGCTTCCATCGAAATCACCCCAGAACACAAAAAATTCGCTTCTAATGAAATCACGCCAGAACACAAAAATTAGCTTTCAATGAAATCACCCGAGAACACAAAAAATAGGCTTCCAACGAAATCACCCCAGAGCACAAAAAATTCCCTTCCAACGAAATGACTCCAGAGCACAGAAAACACGATTCCAACGAAATGACCCCCTACTTCAAAAACTTGCTTCCATCGAAAAACCGGAGAAGATAAAAAATTCGCTTCAAACGAAATAACCCCAGAACACAAAAAATTAGCTTCCAACGAAATTACCCCAGAGCACAGAAAACATGCTTCCAACGAAATGAACCCTTACTTCAAAAATTTGCTTCCATCGAAATCACCCGAGAACACAAAAAATTCGCTTCCAACGAAATGACTCCAGAGCACAGAAAACACACTTCCAACGAAATGACCCCCTACTTAAAAAATTCGCTTCCATCGAAAAAACCAGAGAACACAAAAATACGCTTCCAACGAAATTACCCCAGAACACAAAAAATTCGCTTCCAACGAAATCTCCTGAGAACACAAATATTCGCTTCCAAAGCAATCACCCCAGAGCACAAAAAATTCGCTTTCAAAGAAATCTTCTGAGAACACATATATTCGCTTCCAACGAAATCACCCCAGAACACAAAAAATTCGCTTCCATTGAAATGACTCCAGATCACAGAAAACACACTTCCAATGAAATGACCCCCTATTTCAATAATTTGCTTCCATTGAAAAAACCGGAGAACACAAATATTAGCTTCCAACGAAATTACCCCAGAACACAAAAAATTTGCTTGCAACGAAATTTTCTGAGAACACAAATATTCGCTTCCAACGAAATCACTCCAGAACAAAAAAAATTCGCTTCCAGCGAAATTACTCCAGAGCACAGAAAACATGCTTTCAACAAAATGATCTCATACTTCAAAAATTTGCTTCCTTCAAAATCACCAGAGAACACAAAAAATTCGCTTCCATCGAAATGACTCCAGAGCACAGAAAACACGCTTCTAACGAAATGACCCCATATTTCAATAACTTGCTTCCATTGAAAAAACCAGAGAACACAAAAAATTAGCTTCCATTGAAATTACCCCAGAACACAAAAAATAGGCTTCCAATGAAATGAATCCAGAGCACAGAAAACAAGCTTCCAACGAAATGATCCCATACTTCAAAAATTTGCTTCCTTTGAAATAATCTGAGAACACAAAAAATTCGCTTCCAACGAAATTACCTCAGAAGATAAAAATTTCTTTTCCAACGAAATCTCCTGAGGACACAAATATTTGTTTCCAATGAAATCACCCCAGAGCACAATAAAACTCGTTTCCAACGAAATGATTCCAGGGCTCAGAAAACACGCTTCCAACGAAATGACCCCCTACTTCAAAAATTTGCTTCCATCGAATAAACCGGAGAACACAAAAAATTCTCTTATAACGAGATTACCCCAGAAGACAAAAAATTCATTTCCAACGAAATCTCCTGAGAACACAAATATTCGCTTCCAAAGAAACCATCCCAGAGCACAAAAAAATTCGCTTCCAACAAAAGCCCCCGTTAACACAAAAAATTCACGTCCAAAGAAATTATCACAGAACAGAAAAAAATTTGCTTCCATCGAAATCACCCCAGAATAAAAAAAAATTTGCTTCCAACGAAATCACGCTACAACACAAAAAATTAGCTTTTTCAACGAAATCACCCGAAAACAAAAAATTTCCTTTCAAAGAAATCACCCGAGAACACAAAAAATTCGCTTCCAATGAAATCACCCCAGAACACAAAATATTCGCTTGCAATGAAATCTCCTGAGAACACAAATATTCGCTTCCAACGAAATCGTCCCAGAGCACAAAAGATTCGCTTCCAACGAAATCACCCTAGAACGCAAAAATTCCCTTTCAATGAAATCACCCGAGAACACAAAAAATTCGCTTCCTACGAAATCACCCCAGAACACAAAAAGTTCCCTTCCAACGAAAGGACTCCAGAGCACAGAAAATAAGCTTCCAACAAAATGACCCCCTACTTAAAAAATTTGCTTCCATCAAAAACCGGAGAACATAAAAAATTCGCTTCCAAAGAAATTACCCCAGAACACAAAAAATTCGCTTGCAACGAAATTTTCTGAGAACACAAATATTCGCCTCCAACGAAATCACCCCAGAACAAAAAAATTGGCTTGCAACGAAATTTTCTGAGAACACAAATATTCGCTTCAAACGAAATCACCCCAGAACACAAAAAATTCGCTTCCAACGAAATGACTCCAGAGCACAGAAAACAGGATTCCAAAGAAATGACCCCAGAACGCAAAAAATTCCCTTTCAACGAAATCACCCGAGAACACAAAAAATTCACTTCCAACGAAATCACCACAGAGTACAAACAATTCGCTTCCAACGAAATGACTCCATAGCACAGAAAACATGCTTCCAACGAAATGACACACTATTTCAAAACTTGCTTCCATCGAAAAGACCGAAGAACACAAAAAAATTCTCTTCCAACGATATTACTCCAGAAGACAAAAAATTCTTTTCCAATGAAAACTCCTGAGAACACAAATATTCGCTTCCAAAGATATCATCCCAGAGCACAAAAAATTCGCTTCCAACGAAATCACCCTAGAACATAAAAAATTGGCTTCCATCGAAATAACCACAGAAGACAAAAAATTCCCTTCTAACCAAATTACACCAGAGCACAAAAAATTCACTTCCAACGTAACAACCCTAGAACATAAAAAATTCGCTTTCAACGAAATCACCCGAGAATAGAAAAAATTCGCTTCCAAAGAAATCACCCGAGAATAGAAAAAATTCGCTTCCAACGAAATCACCCCAGAGCACAAAAAATTCACTGCCAAAGAAATAACTCCAGAGCGCAGAGAACACGCTTCCAACGAAATGACCCTCTACTTAAAAAATTTGCTTCCATCGAAAAACCGGAGAACACAAAAAATTTGCTTCCAACGAAATTACCCCAGAACACAAAAAATTCGATTCCAACGTAATTACCCAAGAAAACAAAAAATGCGCTTCCAACGAAATCACCCTAGAACACAAAATATTCCCTTTAAATGAAATCACCCGAGAACACAAAAAATTCGCTTCCAACGAAATCACTCCAGAGCACCAAAAATTCTCTTCCAACCAAGTGACTCCAGAGCACAAAAAACAGGCTTCCAACGAAATCACTCCAGAACACAAAAAATTTGCTTCCATCGAAAATACCCTAGAACACAAAAAATTCGCTTCCAACGAAATTACCCCAGAACACAAAAAATTCGCTTCCAACGAAATCACCCAGAACACAAAAAAATTAGCTTCCAACGAAATCACCCCAGAGCACAAATAATTCACTTCCATCGAAATGACTCCAGAACACAGAAAACACGCTTCCAACTAAATGACCCCAGAACACTAAAAATTCGCGGCCAAAGAAATCACCCGAGAACACAAAAAATTCGCTTCCAACGAAATGACTACAGAGCACAGAAAACAATGTAGCAATGAAATGACCCGAGAACACAAAAAAATTCACTTTCAATGAAATCACCTGAGAACAAAAGAATTCACGTCCAACGAAATTACCCCAGAATAGAAAAAATTTGCTTCCGACGAAATCACCCAAGAGCACAAAAAATTGGCTTCCAACGAAATGATTCCAGAGCACAGAAAACACGCTTCCAATGAAATGATGCCAGAACACTAAAAATTTCCTTTCAATGAAATCACCCGAGAACACAAAAAATTCGCTTCCAAAGTAATTACCCCAGAAAACAAAAAATGCGCTTCCAACGAAATCACCCTAGAACACAAAAAATTCGCTTCCAACGAAATCACTCCAGAGCACCAAAAATTCTCTTCCAACCAAGTGACTCCAGAGCACAGAAAACATGCTTCCAACAAAATGACCCCCTACTTCAAAAATTTGCTTCCATCGAAAAAAACGGAGAACACAAAAAATTCGCTTCCAACAAAATTTCCACAGAACACAAAAAATTCGCTACCAACGAAATCACCCCAGAACACAAAAAATTCGCTTCCAACGAAATGACTCCAGAGCACAGAAAAAAGGCTTCCAAAGAAATGAGCCCAGAACACAAAAAATTCCCTTTCAACGAAATCACATGAGAACACAAAAAATTCACTTCCAACGAAATCACCACAGAGTACAAAAAATTCGCTACCAACGAAATGACTCCAGAGCACAGAAAACATGCTTCCAACGAAATGACACACTCTTTCAAAATTTGCTTCCATCGAAAAGACCGGAGAACAGAAAAAATTCTCTTCCAACGATATTACCCCAGACGACAAATAATTCTTTTCCAACGATAACTCCTGAGAACACAAATATTCGCTTCCAAAGATATCATCCCAGAGCACAAAAAATTCGCTTCCAACGAAATCACCCAAGAACACAAAAATTCCCTTTCAACGAAATCACCCGAGAACACAAAAAATTCGCTTCCAACGAAATGACTCGAGAGGACAGAAAACAATGTAGCAATGAAATGACCCAAGAACACAAAAAATTCGCTTCCAAAGAAATCACCCTAGAACATAAAAATTGGCTTCCATCGAAATAACCACAGAAGACAAAAAATTCCCTTCCAATAAATCACCCCAGAGCACAAAAATACGCTTCCAAAGAAATCACCCTAGAACATAAAAAATTCGCTTTCAACGAAATCACCCGAGAATAGAAAAAATTCGCTTCCAACAAAATCACCCCAGAGCACAAAAAATTCACTGCCAAAGAAATGACTCCAGAGCACAGAAAACACGCTTTCAACGAAATGACCCTCTACTTAAAAAATTTGCTTCCATCGAAAAAACCGGAGAACACAAAAAATTCGCTTCCAACAAAATTACCCCAGAACACAAAAAATTCGCTTGCAACGAAATATCCTGAGAACACAAATATTAGCTTCCAATCAAATCACCCCAGAGCACAAAAAATTCGCTTCCTACGAAATCACCCCAGAACACAAAAAATTCGATTCCAACGAAATGACTCCAGAGCACAGAAAACACGCTTCCAACGAAATGATACCATACTTCGAATATTTGCTTCAATCGAAAAAACCGGAGAAAACAAAAAATTCTCTTCCAACGATAATACCCCAGAAGACAAAATATTCGCTTCCAAAGAAATCTCCTGAGAACACAAATATTCGCTTCGAAAGAAATCATCCCAGAGCACAAAAAAATTCCCGTTCAACGAAATCACCCGAGAACACAAAAAATTCACGTCCAACGAAATTACCACAGAACAGAAAAAATTTGCTTCCATAGAAATCACCCCAGAACACAATAAATTCGCTTCCAACGAAATCACCCTACATCACAAAAAATTCGTTCCAACGAAATGACTCCAGAGCACAGAAAACACGCTTCGAACGAAATGATACCATACTTCAAAAATTTGCTTCCAACGAAATCACCCAAGAGCACAAAAAATTAGCTTCCAACGAAATGATTCCAGAGCACAGAAAACACGCTTCCAATGAAATGATGCGAGAACACTAAAAATTTCCTTTCAATGAAATCACCCGAGAACACAAAAAAATCACTTCCAACGTACTTACCCCAGGAAACAAAAAATGCGCTTCCAACGAAATCACCCTAGAACACAAAAAATTCCCTTTAAATGAAATCACCCGAGAACACAAAAAATTCGCTTCTAACAAAATCAACCCAGAGCACCAAAAATTCGCTAACAACGAAATGACTCCAGAGCACAGAAAACACACTTCCAATGAAATGACCCCCTGCTTCAAAAATTTGCTTCCATCGAAAAAAACAGAGAAAACAAAATATTCTCTTCCAACGAAATTACCCCAGAACACAAAAAATTCGATTCCAACGTAATTTACCCCAGAAAACAAAAAATGCGCTTCCAACGAAATCACCCTAGAACACAAAAAATTCCCTTTAAATAAAATCACCCGAGAACACAAAAAATTCGCTTCCAACAAAATCACTCCGGAGCACCAAAAATTCTCTTCCAACCAAGTGACTCCATAGCACAGAAAACATGCTTCCAACACCATGACCCCCTACTTCAAAAATTTGCTTCCATCGAAAAAACCGGAGAACACAAAAAATTCATTTCCAACAAAATTTCTACAGAACACGAAAAATTCGCTTTCAACGAAATCACCCCAGAACACAAAAAATTCGCTTCCAACGAAATGACTCCAGAGCACAGAAAACAGGCTTCCAAAAAATGACCCCAGAACACAAAAAATTCCCTTTCAACGAAATCACCTGAGAACATAAAAAATTCACTTCCAACGAAATCACCATAGAGTACAAAAAATTCGCTTCCAACGAAATGACTCCATAGCACAGAAAACATGCTTCCAACGAAATGACACACTATTTCAAAATTTGCTTCCATCGAAAAGACCGGAGAACACAAAAAATTCTCTTCCAACGATATTACCCCAGAAGACAAAAAATTCTTTTCCAATGAAAACTCCTGAGAACACAAATATTCGCTTCCAAAGATATCATCCCAGAGCACAAAAAATTCGCTTCCAACGAATTCACCCTAGAACATAAAAAATTGGCTTCCATCGAAATAACCACAGAAGACAAAAAATTCCCTTCTAACCAAATCACCCCAGAGCACAAAAAATTCGCTTCCAACGAAATCACCCTAGAACATAAAAAATTCGCTTTCAACGAAATCACCCGAGAATAGAAAAAATTCGCTTCCAACGAAATCATCCCAGAGCACAAAAAATTCACTGCCAAAGAAATGACTCCAGAGCACAGAAAACATGCTTCCAACGAAATGACCCTCTACTTAAAAAATTTGCTTCCATCGTAAAACCGGAGAACACAAAAAATTTGCTTCCAACGAAATTACCCCAGAACATAAAAATTCGCTTGCAACGAAATATCCTGAGAACACAAATATTAGCTTCCAATCAAATCACCCCAGAGCACAAAAAATTCGCTTCCAATGAAATTACCCCAGAACACAAAAAATTGCTTCCATGAAAACACCCCAGAACACAAAAAATTCGCTTCCACCGAAATGACTCCAGAGCACAGAAAACGTACTTCCAACGAAATGACCCCCTGCTTCAAAAATTTGCTTCCATCGAAAAAACCGGAGAAAACAAAATATTCGCTTCCAACGAAATTACCCCGGAACACAATAAATTCGCTTCCAACGATACCTCCTGAGAACACAAATATTTGCTTCCAAAGAAATCATCCCAGAGCACAAAAAAATTCGCTTCCAACGAAATCACCCTGGAACACAAAAAATTCCATTTCAACCAAATCACCCGAGAACAGAAAAAATTCACATCCAACGAAATTACCACAGAACAGAAAAATTTTGCTTCCATTGAAATCACCCCTGAACATGAAAAATTCGCTGCCAACGAAATCTCCCAGAACACAAAAAATTTGCTACCAACGAAATCACCCCAGAGAACAAAAAATTCCCTTCCAACGAAATGACTCCAGAGCAAAGAAAACACGATTCCAACGAAATGATCTGCTACTTCAAAAATTTAATTCGATCGAAAAAACCGGAGGACACAAAAAATTCACTTCCATCGAAATCACCCCAGGACACAGAAAATTCACTTTCAACGAAATCACCCTAGAACACAAAAAATTCCTTTTCAATGAAATCACCCGAGAACACAAAATATTCGCTTCCAACGAAATCACCCCAGAGCACAAAAAATTCCCTTCCAACGAAATCTCCCGAGAACCAAAAAAATTTCCTTCCAACGAAATCACCCAAGAGCACAAAAAATTCGCTTGAAACGAAATGACTCCAGAGCACAGAAAACACGCTTCCAATGAAATGATGCCAGAACACTAAAAATTTCCTTTAAACGAAATCACCCGAGAACACAAAAAATTCCCTTTAAATGAAATCACCCGAGAACACAAAAAATTCGCTTCCAACAAAATCAACCCAGAGCACCAAAAATTCTCTTCCAACCAAGTGACTCCAGAGCACAGAAAACACGCTTCCAACAAAATGACACCCTACTTCAAATTTTACTTCCATCGAAAAAACCGGACAACACAAAAAATTCGCTTCCAACACAATTTCCACGGAACACAAAAAATTCGCTTCCAACGAAATCACCCAGGAACACAAAAAATTCGCATCGAACGAAATGACTCCAGAGCACAGAAAACAGGCGTCCAAAAAAATGACCCCAGAACACAAAAAGTTCCCTTTCAACGAAATCACCCGAGAACACAAAAAATTCACTTCCAAAGTAATCAACACAGAGTATAAAAAATTGGCTTCCAACAAAATGACTCCATAGCACAGAAAACAGGCTTCCAATGAAATGACCCCAGAACACTAAAAATTCGCGGCCAACGAAATCACCCGAGAACACAAAAAATTCGCTTCCAACGTAATTACCCCAGAACACAAAAAATTCGCTTCCAACGAAATCACCCCAGAGCACAAAAAATTCCCTTCCAATGAAATGACTCCAGATCACAGAAAACACGCTTCCAACGAAATGACACCCTCCTTCAAAAATTTGCTTCCATCGAAAAAACCGGAGAACACAAAAAATTCACTTCCAACAAAATTTCCACAGAACACAAAAAATTCGCTTTCAACGAAATCACCCCAGAACACAAAAAATTCGCTTCTAACGAAATGACTCCAGAGCACAGAAAACAGGCTTCCAAAGAAATGACCCCAGAACACAAAAATTCCCTTTCAAAGAAATCACCCGAGAACACAAAAAATTCACTTCCAACAAAATCACCACAGAGTACAAAAAATTCGCTACCAACGAAATGACTCCAGAGCACAGAAAACATGCTTCCAACGAAATGACACACTATTTCAAAATTTGCTTCCATCAAAAAGACCGGAGAACACAAAAAATTCTCTTCCAACGATATTACCCCAGAAGACAAAAAATTCTTTTCCAATGAAAACTCCTGAGAACACAAATATTCACTTCCAAAGATATCATCCCAGAGCACAAAAAATTCGCTTCCAACGAAATCACCCAAGAACACAAAAATTCCCTTTCAACGAAATCACCCGAGAACACCAAAATATCGCTTCCAATGAAATCACCCCAGAGCACAAAAAATTCGCTTCCAACGAAATGACTCGAGAGGACATAAAACAATGTAGCAATGAAATGACCCAAGAACACAAAAAATTCGCTTCCAAAGAAATCACCCTAGAACATAAAAATTGGCTTCCATCGAAATAACCACAGAAGACAAAAAATTCCCTTCTAACCAAATCACCCCAGAGCGCAAAAAATTCGCTTGCAACGAAATATCCTGAGAACACAAATATTAGCTTCCAATCAAATCACCCCAGAGCACAAAAAATTCGCTTCCAACGAAATCACCCCAGAACACAAAAAATTCGTTTCCAACGAAATGACTCCAGAGCACAGAAAACACGCTTCCAACGAAATGATACCATACTTCGAAAATTTGCTTCAATCGAAAAAACCGGAGAAAACAAAAAATTCTCTTCCAACGATATTACCCCAGAAGACAAAATATTCGCTTCCAAAGAAATCTCCTGAGAACACAAATATTCGCTTCGAAAGAAATCATCCCAGAGCACAAAAAAATTCCCGTTCAACGAAATCACCCGAGAACACAAAAAATTCACGTCCAACAAAGTTACCACAGAACAGAAAAAATTTGCTTCAATCGAAATCACCCCAGAACACAATAAATTCGCTTCCAACGAAATCACCCTAGAACAGAAATCACCCTTTAAACGAAATCACCCCAGAGCACAAAAAATTCGCTTCCAACGAAATCACGCTACAACACAAAAAATTAGCTTTTTCAACGAAATCACCCGAAAACACAAAATTTCCTTCCAAAGAAATCACCCGAGAACACAAAAAATTCGCTTCAAATGAAATCACCGCAGGATACAAAAAATTCGCTTGTAATGAAATCTCCTGAGAACACAAATATTTGCTTCCAACGAAATCGTCACAGAGCACAAAAGATTCGCTTCCAACGAAATCACCCTAGAACGCAAAAATTTCTTTTCAATGAAATCACCCGAGAACACAAAAAATTTGCTTCCTACGAAATCACCCCAGAACACAAAAAGTTCCCTTCCAACGAAAGGACTCCAGAGCACAGAAAATAAGCTTCCAACAAAATGACCAAATACTTAAAAAATTTGCTTCCATCGAAAAACCGGAGAACATAAAAAATTCGCTTCCAAAGAAATTACCCCAGAACACAAAAAATTCGCTTGCAACGAAATTTTCTGAGAACACAAATATTCGCTTCCAACGAAATCACCCCAGAACACAAAAAATTCGCTTCCAACGAAATGACTCCAGAGCACAAAAACACGCTTCCAAGGCAATGACCCCCTATTTCAAAAATTTGCTTCCATCGAAAAACCCGTAGAATACAAAAAATTCGCTTCCAACGAACTTACCCCAGAACACAAAAAAATCGCTTCCAACGAAATCTCCTGGGAACACAAATATTCGCTTTCAAAGAAATCATCCCAGAACACAAAAAATTCGCTTACAACAAAATCACCCGAGAACACAAAAAATTCCCTTTCAACGAAATCACCCGAGAACACAAAAAATTCACGTCCAACAAAATCACCACAGAGTACAAAAAATTCGCTACCAACGAAATGACTCCAGAGCACAGAAAACATGCTTCCAACGAAATTACCACAGAACAGAAAATATTTGCTTCCATCGAAATAACCCCAGAACACAAAAAAATTCACTTCCAACGAAATCACGCTAGAACACAAAAAAATTAGCTTAAAATGAAATCACCCCAGAGCACAAAAAATTCCCTTCCAAGGAAATGAATCCAGAGCACATAAAACATGATTCCAACGAAATGACCCTCTACTTAAAAAATTTCCTTCCATCGAAATCACTGCAGAACACAAAAAATTCGCTTCCAACGAAATGATTCCAGAGCACAGAAAACACGCTTCCAACGCAATCACCACAGAGCACAAAAAAATTCCTTCCTACGAAATGACACCAGAACACAAAAAATTCCCTTTCAACGAAATCACCCTAGAACCCAAAAAAAATTGCTTCCAATGAAATCACCCAAGAGCACAAAAAATTAGCTTCCAACAAAATGATTCCAGAGCACAGAAAACATGCTTCCAATGAAATGATGCCAGAACACTAAAAATTTCCTTTCAATGAAATCACCCGAGAACACAAAAAATTCGCTTCCAAAGTAATTACCCCAGAAAACAAAAAATGCGCTTCCAACGAAATCACCCTAGAACACAAAAAATTCCCTTTAAATGAAATCACCCGAGAACACAAAAAATTCGCTTCCAACGAAATCACGCCAGAGCACCAAAAATTCTCTTCCAACCAAGTGACTCCAGAGCACAGAAAACACGCTTCCAACAAAATGACCCACTACTTCAAAAATTTGCTTCCATCGAAAAAACCGGAGAACACAAAAAATTCGATTCCAACAAAATTTCCACAGAACACAAAAAATTCGCTTCCAACGAAATCACCCCAGAACACAAAAAATTCGCTTCTAACGAAATGACTCCAGAGCACAGAAAACAGGCTTCCAAAGAAATGACCCCAGAACACAAAAATTCCCTTTCAACGAAATCACCCGAGAACACAAAAAATTCAAATCCAACGAAATCACCACAGAGTAAAAAAATTGGCTTCCAACAAAATGACTCCATCGCACAGAAAACACGCTTCCAACGAAATGACCCCAGAGCACTAAAAATTCGCGACCAACGAAATCACCCGAGAACACAAAAAATTAGCTTCCAACCAATTCACCCCAGAACCCAAAAAATTCGCTTCCAACCAAATGACTCCAGAGCACAGAAAACAGGCTTCCAACGAAATCACCCCAGAACACAAAAAATTTGCTTCCATCGAAAATACCCGAGAACACAAAAAATTCGCTTCCAACGAAATCACCCAGAACACAAAAAATTTGCTTCCAACGAAATCACCCCAGAGCACAAAAATTCGCTTCCATCGAAATGACTCCAGAACACAGAAAACACGCTTCCAACTAAATGACCCCAGAACACTAAAAATTCCCGGCCAAAGAAATCACCCGAGAACACAAAAAATTCGCTTCCAACGAAATGACTCCAGAGCACAGAAAACAATGTAGCAATGAAATGACCAGAGAACACAAAAAATTCACTTTCAATGAAATCACCTGGGAACAAAAAAATTCACGTCCAACGAAATTACCCCAGAATAGAAAAAATTTGCTTCCGACGAAATCACCCCAGAGCACAAAAAATTCCCTTCCAATAAATCACCTGAGAACAAAAATATTCGCTTCCCACAAAATTACCCCAGGACGGAAAAAATTTCCTTCCATCGAAATGACTGCAGAACACAAAAAATTCGCTTCCAACGAAATGATTCCAGAGCACAGAAAACACACTTCCAACCCAATCACCCCAGAGTACAAAAAAATTCCTTCCTACGAAATGAAACCAGAACACAAAAAATTCCCTTTCAACGAAATCACCCTAGAACCCAAAAAAAAATGCTTCCAATGAAATCACCCAAGAGCACAAAAAATTAGCTTCCAACGAAATGATTCCAGAGCACAGAAAACATGCTTCCAATGAAATGATGCCAGAACACTAAAAATTTCCTTTCAATGAAAACACCCGAGAACACAAAAAATTCGCTTCCAAAGTAATTACCCCAGAAAACAAAAAATGCGCTTCCAACGAAATCACCCTAGAACACAAAAAATTCCCTTTAAATGAAATCACCCGAGAACACAAAAAATTCGCTTCCAACGAAATCACGCCAGAGCACCAAAAATTCTCTTCCAACCAAGTGACTCCAGAGCACAGAAAACATGCTTCCAACAAAATGACCCCCTACTTCAAAAATTTGCTTCCATCGAAAAAACCAGAGAACACAAAAAACTCGCTTCCAACAAAATTTCCACAGAACACAAAAAATTCGCTTCCAACGAAATCACCCCAGAACACAAAAAATTCGCTTCTAACGAAATGACTCCAGAGCACAGAAAACAGGCTTCCAAAGAAATGACCCCAGAACACAAAAATTCCCTTTCAACGAAATCACCCGAGAACACAAAAAATTCACTTCCAACGAAATCACCACAGAGTACAAAAAATTGGCTTCCAACAAAATGACTCCATTGCACAGAAAACACGCTTCCAACGAAATGACCCCAGAGCACTAAAAATTCGCGACCAACGAAATCACCCGAGAACACAAAAAATTAGCTTCCAACCAATTCACCCCAGAACCCAAAAAATTCGCTTCCAACCAAATGACTCCAGAGCACAGAAAACAGGCTTCCAACGAATTCACCCCAGAACACAAAAAATTTGCTTCCATCGAAAATACCCGAGAACACAAAAAATTCGCTTCCAACGAAATTACCCCAGAACACAAAAAATTCTCTTCCAACGAAATCACCCGGAACACAAAAAATTAGCTTCAACGAAATCACCCCAGAGCACAAAAATTCGCTTCCATCGAAATGACTCCAGAACACAGAAAACACGCTTCCAACTAAATGACCCCAGAACACTAAAAATTCCCGGCCAAAGAAATCACCCGAGAACACAAAAAATTCGCTTCCAACGAAATGACTCCAGAGCACAGAAAACATGCTTCCAACGAAATGACCCTCTACTTAAAAAATTTGCTTCCATCGTAAAACCGGAGAACACAAAAAATTTGCTTCCAACGAAATTACCCCAGAACATAAAAATTCGCTTGCAACGAAATATCCTGAGAACACAAATATTAGCTTCCAATCAAATCACCCCAGAGCACAAAAAATTCGCTTCCAATGAAATTACCCCAGAACACAAAAAATTGCTTCCATGAAAACACCCCAGAACACAAAAAATTCGCTTCCACCGAAATGACTCCTGAGCACAGAAAACGTACTTCCAACGAAATGACCCCCTGCTTCAAAAATTTGCTTCCATCGAAAAAACCGGAGAAAACAAAATATTCGCTTCCAACGAAAATACCCCGGAACACAATAAATTCGCTTCCAACGATACCTCCTGAGAACACAAATATTTGCTTCCAAAGAAATCATCCCAGAGCACAAAAAAATTCGCTTCCAACGAAATCACCCTGGAACACAAAAAATTCCATTTCAACCAAATCACCCGAGAACAGAAAAAATTCACATCCAACGAAATTACCACAGAACAGAAAAATTTTGCTTCCATCGAAATCACCCCTGAACACGAAAAATTCGCTGCCAACGAAATCTCCCAGAACACAAAAAATTTGCTACCAATGAAATCACCCCAGATCACAAAATATTCGCTTCCTACGAAATGACTCCAGAGCACAGAAAACACGCTTCCAACTAAATGACCCCAGAACACTAAATATTCACGGCCAAAGAAATCACCCGAGAACACAAAAAATTCGCTTCCAATGTAATTACCCCAGAACACAAAAAATTCGATTCCAACAAAATCACCCCAGAGAACAAAAAATTCCCTTCCAACGAAATGACTCCAGAGCAAAGAAAACAAGATTCCAACGAAATGATCTGCTACTTCAAAAATTTGCTTCGATCGAAAAAACCGGAGGACACAAAAAATTCACTTCCATCGAAATCACCCCAGGACACAGAAAATTCACTTTCAACGAAATCACCCTAGAACACAAAAAATTCCTTTTCAATGAAATCACCCGAGAACACAAAATATTCGCTTCCAACGAAATCACCCCAGAGCACAAAAAATTCCCTTCCAACGAAATCTCCCGAGAACCAAAAAAATTTCCTTCCAACGAAATCACCCAAGAGCACAAAAAATTCGCTTGAAACGAAATGACTCCAGAGCACAGAAAACACGCTTCCAATGAAATGATGCCAGAACACTAAAAATTTCCTTTAAACGAAATCACCCGAGAACACAAAAAATTCCCTTTAAATGAAATCACCCGAGAACACAAAAAATTCGCTTCCAACAAAATCAACCCAGAGCACCAAAAATTCTCTTCCAACCAAGTGACTCCAGAGCACAGAAAACACGCTTCCAACAAAATGACACCCTACTTCAAAAATTTACTTCCATCGAAAAAACCGGACAACACAAAAAATTCGCTTCCAACACAATTTCCACGGAACACAAAAAATTCGCTTCCAACGAAATCACCCAGGAACACAAAAAATTCGCATCGAACGAAATGACTCCAGAGCACAGAAAACAGTCGTCCAAAAAAATGACCCCAGAACACAAAAAGTTCCCTTTCACCGAAATCACCCGAGAACACAAAAAATTCACTTCCAAAGAAATCAACACAGAGTATAAAAAATTGGCTTCCAACAAAATGACTCCATAGCACAGAAAACAGGCTTCCAATGAAATGACCCCAGAACACTAAAAATTCGCGGCCAACGAAATCACCCGAGAACACAAAAAATTCGCTTCCAACGTAATTACCCCAGAACACAAAAAATTCGCTTCCAACGAAATCACCCCAGAGCATAAAAAATTCCCTTCCAATGAAATGACTCCAGATCACAGAAAACACGCTTCCAATGAAATGACACCCTCCTTCAAAAATTTGCTTCCATCGAAAAAACCGGAGAACACAAAAAATTCACTTCCAACAAAATTTCCACAGAACACAAAAAATTCGCTTTCAACGAAATCACCCCAGAACACAAAAAATTCGCTTCTAACGAAATGACTCCAGAGCACAGAAAACAGGCTTCCAAAGAAATGACCCCAGAACACAAAAATTCCCTTTCAAAGAAATCACCCGAGAACACAAAAAATTCACTTCCAACAAAATCACCACAGAGTACAAAAAATTCGCTACCAACGAAATGACTCCAGAGCACAGAAAACATGCTTCCAACGAAATGACACACTATTTCAAAATTTGCTTCCATCGAAAAGACCGGAGAACACAAAAAATTCTCTTCCAACAATATTACCCCAGAAGACAAAAAATTCTTTTCCAATGAAAACTCCTGAGAACACAAATATTCACTTCCAAAGATATCATCCCAGAGCACAAAAAATTCGCTTCCAACGAAATCACCCAAGAACACAAAAATTCCCTTTCAACGAAATCACCCGAGAACACCAAAATATCGCTTCCAATGAAATCACCCCAGAGCACAAAAAATTCGCTTCCAACGAAATGACTCGAGAGGACATAAAACAATGTAGCAATGAAATGACCCAAGAACACAAAAAAATCGCTTCCAAAGAAATCACCATAGAACATAAAAATTGGCTTCCATCGAAATAACCACAGAAGACAAAAAATTCCCTTCTAACCAAATCACCCCAGAGCGCAAAAAATTCGCTTGCAACGAAATATCCTGAGAACACAAATATTAGCTTCCAATCAAATCACCCCAGAGCACAAAAAATTCGCTTCCAACGAAATCACCCCAGAACACAAAAAATTCGTTTCCAACGAAATGACTCCAGAGCACAGAAAACACGCTTCCAACGAAATGATACCATACTTCGAAAATTTGCTTCAATCAAAAAAACCGGAGAAAACAAAAAATTCTCTTCCAACGATATTACCCCAGAAGACAAAATATTCGCTTCCAAAGAAATCTCCTGAGAACACAAATATTCGCTTCGAAAGAAATCATCCCAGAGCACAAAAAATTCCCGTTCAACGAAATCACCCGAGAACACAAAAAATTCACGTCCAACAAAATTACCACAGAACAGAAAAAATTTGCTTCAATCGAAATCACCCCAGAACACAATAAATTCGCTTCCAACGAAATCACCCTAGAACAGAAAAACTCCCTTTAAACGAAATCACCCCAGAGCACAAAAAATTCGCTTCCAACGAAATCACGCTACAACACAAAAAATTAGCTTTTTCAACGAAATCACCCGAAAACACAAAATTTCCTTCCAAAGAAATCACCCGAGAACACAAAAAATTCGCTTCAAATTAAATCACCCCAGAATACAAAAAATTCGCTTGCAATGAAATCTCCTGAGAACACAAATATTTGCTTCCAACGAAATCGTCCCAGAGCACAAAATATTCGCTTCCAACGAAATCACCCTAGAACGCAAAAATTCCCTTTCAATGAAATCACCCGAGAACACAAAAAATTCGCTTCCTACGAAATCACCCCAGAACACAAAAAGTTCCCTTCCAACGAAAGGACTCCAGAGCACAGAAAATAAGCTTCCAACGAAATGACCACCTACTTAAAAAATTTGCTTCCATCGAAAAACCGGAG
Organism: Meriones unguiculatus; assembly: GCF_030254825.1. Lineage (NCBI taxonomy): Eukaryota > Metazoa > Chordata > Mammalia > Rodentia > Muridae > Meriones > Meriones unguiculatus. The sequence continues at coordinate 70,681,404 of NC_083353.1, forward strand.
AACATAAAAAATTCGCTTCCAAAGAAATTACCCCAGAACACAAAAAATTCGCTTGCAACGAAATTTTCTGAGAACACAAATATTCGCTTCCAACGAAATCACCCCAGAACACAAAAAATTCGCTTCCAACGAAATGACTCCAGAGCACAAAAACACGCTTCCAAGGCAATGACCCCCTATTTCAAAAATTTGCTTCCATCGAAAAACCCGTAGAATACAAAAAATTCGCTTCCAACGAACTTACCCCAGAACACAAAAAAATCGCTTCCAACGAAATCTCCTGGGAACACAAATATTCGCTTTCAAAGAAATCATCCCAGAACACAAAAAATTCCCTTTCAACGAAATCACCCGAGAACACAAAAAATTCACGTCCAACGAAATTACCACAGAACAGAAAATATTTGCTTCCATCGAAATAACCCCAGAACACAAAAAAATTCGCTTCCAACGAAATCACGCTAGAACACAAAAAAATTAGCTTAAAATGAAATCACCCCAGAGCACAAAAAATTCCCTTCCAAGGAAATGAATCCAGAGCACATAAAACATGATTCCAACGAAATGACCCTCTACTTAAAAAATTTCCTTCCATCGAAATCACTGCAGAACACAAAAAATTCGCTTCCAACGAAATGATTCCAGAGCACAGAAAACACGCTTCCAACGCAATCACCCCAGAGCACAAAAAAATTCCTTCCTACGAAATGACACCAGAACACAAAAAATTCCCTTTCAACGAAATCACCCTAGAACCCAAAAAAAATTGCTTCCAATGAAATCACCCAAGAGCACAAAAAATTAGCTTCCAACAAAATGATTCCAGAGCACAGAAAACATGCTTCCAATGAAATGATGCCAGAACACTAAAAATTTCCTTTCAATGAAATCACCCGAGAACACAAAAAATTCGCTTCCAAAGTAATTACCCCAGAAAACAAAAAATGCGCTTCCAACGAAATCACCCTAGAACACAAAAAATTCCCTTTAAATGAAATCACCCGAGAACACAAAAAATTCGCTTCCAACGAAATCACGCCAGAGCACCAAAAATTCTCTTCCAACCAAGTGACTCCAGAGCACAGAAAACACGCTTCCAACAAAATGACCCACTACTTCAAAAATTTGCTTCCATCGAAAAAACCGGAGAACACAAAAAATTCGATTCCAACAAAATTTCCACAGAACACAAAAAATTCGCTTCCAACGAAATCACCCCAGAACACAAAAAATTCGCTTCTAACGAAATGACTCCAGAGCACAGAAAACAGGCTTCCAAAGAAATGACCCCAGAACACAAAAATTCCCTTTCAACGAAATCACCCGAGAACACAAAAAATTCAAATCCAACGAAATCACCACAGAGTACAAAAAATTGGCTTCCAACAAAATGACTCCATCGCACAGAAAACACGCTTCCAACGAAATGACCCCAGAGCACTAAAAATTCGCGACCAACGAAATCACCCGAGAACACAAAAAATTAGCTTCCAACCAATTCACCCCAGAACCCAAAAAATTCGCTTCCAACCAAATGACTCCAGAGCACAGAAAACAGGCTTCCAACGAAATCACCCCAGAACACAAAAAATTCGCTTCCATCGAAAATACCCGAGAACACAAAAAATTCGCTTCCAACGAAATCACCCAGAACACAAAAAATTTGCTTCCAACGAAATCACCCCAGAGCACAAAAATTCGCTTCCATCGAAATGACTCTAGAACACAGAAAACACGCTTCCAACTAAATGACCCCAGAACACTAAAAATTCCCGGCCAAAGAAATCACCCGAGAACACAAAAAATTCGCTTCCAACGAAATGACTCCAGAGCACAGAAAACAATGTAGCAATGAAATGACCAGAGAACACAAAAAATTCACTTTCAATGAAATCACCTGAGAACAAAAAAATTCACGTCCAACGAAATTACCCCAGAATAGAAAAAATTTGCTTCCGACGAAATCACCCCAGAGCACAAAAAATTCCCTTCCAATAAATCACCTGAGAACAAAAATATTGGCTTCCCACAAAATTACCCCAGGACGGAAAAAATTTCCTTCCATCGAAATCACTGCAGAACACAAAAAATTCGCTTCCAACGAAATGATTCCAGAGCACAGAAAACACGCTTCCAACGCAATCACCCCAGAGTACAAAAAAATTCCTTCCTACGAAATGACACCAGAACACAAAAAATTCCCTTTCAACGAAATCACCCTAGAAACCAAAAAAATTGCTTCCAATGAAATCACCCAAGAGCACAAAAAATTAGCTTCCAACGAAATGATTCCAGAGCACAGAAAACACGCTTCCAACCAAATGACCCCAGAGCACTAAAAATTCGCGACCAACGAAATCACCCGAGAACACAAAAAATTAGCTTCCAACCAAATGACTCCAGAGCACAGAAAACAGGCTTCCAACGAATTCACCCCAGAACACAAAAAATTTGCTTCCATCGAAAATACCCGAGAACACAAAAAATTCGCTTCCAACGAAATTACCCCAGAACACAAAAAATTCGCTTCCAACGAAATCACCCAGAACACAAAAAATTTGCTTCCAACGAAATCACCCCAGAGCACAAAAATTCGCTTCCATCGAAATGACTCCAGAACACAGAAAACACGCTTCCAACTAAATGACCCCAGAACACTAAAAATTCCCGGCCAAAGAAATCACCCGAGAACACAAAAAATTCGCTTCCAACGAAATGACTCCAGAGCACAGAAAACAATGTAGCAATGAAATGACCAGAGAACACAAAAAATTCACTTTCAATGAAATCACCTGAGAACAAAAAAATTCACGTCCAACGAAATTACCCCAGAATAGAAAAAATTTGCTTCCGACGAAATCACCCCAGAGCACAAAAAATTCCCTTCCAATAAATCACCTGAGAACAAAAATATTCGCTTAACACAAAATTACCCCAGGACGGAAAAAATTTCCTTCCATCAAAATCACTGCAGAACACAAAAAATTTGCTTCCAACGAAATGACTCCAGAGCACAGAAAACACGCTTCGAACGAAATGATACCATAGTTCAAAAATTTGCTTCCATAGAAATCACCCCAGAACACAATAAATTCGCTTCCAACGAAATCACCCTAGAACAGAAAAACTCCCTTTAAACGAAATCACCCTAGATCACAAAAAATTCGTTCCAACGAAATTACTCCACAGCACAGAAAACACGCTTCCAACGCAATCACCCCAGAACACAAAAAAATTCCTTCCTACGAAATGACACCAGAACACAAAAAATTCCCTTTCAACGAAATCACCCTAGAACCCAAAAAAAATTGCTTCCAATGAAATCACCCAAGAGCACAAAAAATTAGCTTCCAACGAAATGATTCCAGAGCACAGAAAACATGCTTCCAATGAAATGATGCCAGAACACTAAAAATTTCCTTTCAATGAAATCACCCGAGAACACAAAAAATTCGCTTCCAAAGTAATTACCCCAGAAAACAAAAAATGCGCTTCCAACGAAATCACCCTAGAACACAAAAAATTCCCTTTAAATGAAATCACCCGAGAACACAAAAAATTCGCTTCCAACGAAATCACGCCAGAGCACCAAAAATTCTCTTCCAACCAAGTGACTCCAGAGCACAGAAAACACGCTTCCAACAAAATGACCCCCTACTTCAAAAATTTGCTTGCATCGAAAAAACCGGAGAACACAAAAAATTCACTTCCAACAAAATTTCCACAGAACACAAAAAATTCGCTTCCAACGAAATCACCCCAGAACACAAAAAATTCGCTTCTAACGAAATGACTCCAGAGCACAGAAAACAGGCTTTCAAAGAAATGACCCCAGAACACAAAAATTCCCTTTCAACGAAATCACCCGAGAACACAAAAAATTCACTTCCAACGAAATCACCACAGAGTACAAAAAATTCGCTACCAACGAAATGACTCCAGAGCACAGAAAACATGCTTCCAACGAAATGACACACTATTTCAAAATTTGCTTCCATCGAAAAGACCGGAGAACACAAAAAATTCTCTTCCAACGATATTACCCCAGAAGACAAAAAATTCTTTTCCAACGAAAACTCCTGAGAACACAAATATTCGCTTCCAAAGATATCATCCCAGAGCACAAGAAATTCGCTTCCAACGAAATCACCCAAGAACACAAAAATTCCCTTTCAATGAAATCACCCGAGAACACCAAAATATCGCTTCCAATGAAATCACCGAGAGCACAAAAAATTCGCTTCCAACGAAATGACTCGAGAGGACATAAAACAATGTAGCAATGAAATGACCTGAGAACACAAAAAAATCGCTTCCAAAGAAATCACCCTAGAACATAAAAATTGGCTTCCATCGAAATAACCACAGAAGACAAAAAATTCCCTTCTAACCAAATCACCCCAGAGCGCAAAAAATTCGCTTCCAACGAAATCACCCTAGAACATAAAAAATTCACTTTCAACGAAATCACCCGAAAATAGAAAAAATTCGCTTCCAACGAAATCACCCCAGAGCACAAAAAATTTGCTTGCAACGAAATATCCTGAGAACACAAATATTAGCTTCCAATCAAATCACCCCAGAGCACAAAAAATTCGCTTCCAACGAAATCACCCTAGAACAGAAAAACTCTCTTTAAACGAAATCACCCTAGATCACAAAAAATTCGTTCCAACGAAATGACTCCAGAGCACAGAAAACACACTTCCAACGAAATGATACCATACTTCGAAAATTTGCTTCAATCGAAAAAACCGGAGAAAACAAAAAATTCTCTTCCAACGATATTACCCCAGAAGACAAAATATTCGCTTCCAAAGAAATCTCCTGAGAACACAAATATTCGCTTCGAAAGAAATCATCCCAGAGCACAAAAAAATTCCCGTTCAACGAAATCACCCGAGAACACAAAAAATTCACGTCCAACGAAATTACCACAGAACAGAAAAAATTTGCTTCCATAGAAATCACCCCAGAACACAATAAATTCGCTTCCAACGAAATCACCCTAGAACAGAAAAACTCCCTTTAAACGAAATCACCCTAGATCACAAAAAATTCGTTCCAACGAAATGACTCCAGAGCACAGAAAACACGCTTCGAACGAAATGATACCATAGTTCAAAAATTTGCTTCCATAGAAATCACCCCAGAACACAATAAATTCGCTTCCAACGAAATCACCCTAGAACAGAAAAACTCCCTTTAAACGAAATCACCCTAGATCACAAAAAATTCGTTCCAACGAAATTACTCCACAGCACAGAAAACACGCTTCCAACGCAATCACCCCAGAACACAAAAAAATTCCTTCCTACGAAATGACACCAGAACACAAAAAAATCCCTTTCATCGAAATCACCCTAGAACCCAAAAAAAATTGCTTCCAATGAAATCACCCAAGAGCACAAAAAATTAGCTTCCAACGAAATGATTCCAGAGCACAGAAAACATGCTTCCAATGAAATGATGCCAGAACACTAAAAATTTCCTTTCAATGAAATCACCCGAGAACACAAAAAATTCGCTTCCAAAGTAATTACCCCAGAAAACAAAAAATGCGCTTCCAACGAAATCACCCTAGAACACAAAAAATTCCCTTTAAATGAAATCACCCGAGAACACAAAAAATTCGCTTCCAACGAAATCACGCCAGAGCACCAAAAATTCTCTTCCAACCAAGTGACTCCAGAGCACAGAAAACACGCTTCCAACAAAATGACCCCCTACTTCAAAAATTTGCTTGCATCGAAAAAACCGGAGAACACAAAAAATTCACTTCCAACAAAATTTCCACAGAACACAAAAAATTCGCTTCCAACGAAATCACCCCAGAACACAAAAAATTCGCTTCTAACGAAATGACTCCAGAGCACAGAAAACAGGCTTTCAAAGAAATGACCCCAGAACACAAAAATTCCCTTTCAACGAAATCACCCGAGAACACAAAAAATTCACTTCCAACGAAATCACCACAGAGTACAAAAAATTCGCTACCAACGAAATGACTCCAGAGCACAGAAAACATGCTTCCAACGAAATGACACACTATTTCAAAATTTGCTTCCATCGAAAAGACCGGAGAACACAAAAAATTCTCTTCCAACGATATTACCCCAGAAGACAAAAAATTCTTTTCCAACGAAAACTCCTGAGAACACAAATATTCGCTTCCAAAGATATCATCCAAGAGCACAAAAAATTCGCTTCCAACAAAATCACCCAAGAACACAAAAATTCCCTTTCAACGAAATCACCCGAGAACACCAAAATTTCGCTTCCAATGAAATCACCCGAGAGCACAAAAAAATTTGCTTCCAACGAAATGACTCGAGAGGACATAAAACAATGTAGCAACGAAAAGACCTGAGAACACAAAAAATTCGCTTCCAAAGAAATCACCCTAGAACATAAAAATTGGCTTCCATCGAAATAACCACAGAAGACAAAAAATTCCCTTCTAACCAAATCACCCCAGAGCGCAAAAAATTCGCTTCCAACGAAATCACCCTAGAACATAAAAAATTCGCTTTCAATGAAATCACCCGAGAATAGAAAAAATTCGCTTCCAACGAAATCACCCCAGAGCACAAAAAATTCGCTTGCAACGAAATATCCTGAGAACACAAATATTAGCTTCCAATCAAATCACCCCAGAGCACAAAAAATTCGCTTCCAACGAAATCACCCCAGAACACAAAAAATTCGTTTCCAACGAAATGACTCCAGAGCACAGAAAACACGCTTCCAACGAAATGATACCATACTTCGAAAATTTGCTTCAATCGAAAAAACCGGAGAAAACAAAAAATTCTCTTCCAACGATATTACCCCAGAAGACAAAATATTCGCTTCCAAAGAAATCACCTGAGAACACAAATATTCGCTTCGAAAGAAATCATCCCAGAGCACAAAAAAATTCCCGTTCAACGAAATCACCCGAGAACACAAAAAATTCACGTCCAACGAAATTACCACAGAACAGAAAAAATTTGCTTCCATCGAAATCACCCCAGAACACAATAAATTCGCTTCCAACGAAATCACCCTAGAACAGAAAAACTCCCTTTAAACGAAATCACCCTAGATCACAAAAAATTCGTTCCAACGAAATGACTCCAGAGCACAGAAAACACGCTTCGAACGAAATGATACCATAGTTCAAAAATTTGCTTCCATCGAAATCACCCGAGAACAAAAAATTCGCTTTCAACGAAATCACCCAGAACACAAAAAATTTGCTTCCAACGAAATCACCCCAGAGCACAAAAAATTCGCTTCCATCGAAATGACTCCAGAGCACAGAAAACATGCTTCCAACTAAATGACCCCAGAACACTAAAAATTCGCGGCCAAAGAAATCTCCCGAGAACACAAAAAATTCGCTTCCAACGTAATTACCCCAGAACAAAAAAATTCGCTTCCAACGAAATCAAACTTGAACACAAAAACTTCCCTTTGAACGAAATCACCCGAGAACAAAAAAATTCGCTTCCAACGAAATCACCCCAGAGTACAAAAAATTCCCTTTCGACGAAATGACTCCAGAGCACAGAAAACACGATTCCAATGAAATGACCCCCTACTTCAAAAATTTGCTTCGATTGAAAAATCCAGAGAACACAAAAAATTCACTTCCATTGAAATCACCCCAGAACACAGAAAATTCACTTCCAACGAAATCACCCTAGAACACAAAAAATTCCCTTTCAATGAAATCACCCGAGAACACAAAATATTCGCTTCCAACACAATTACCTCAGAGCACAAAAAATTCCCTTCCAACGAAATGGCTCCAGAGCACAGAAAACAGGCTTCCAACGAAATGACCCCAGAACACAAATAATTCCCTTTCAACGAAATCACCCAAGAACCCAAAAAATTTACTTCCAACGAAATCACCCAAGAGCACAAAAAATTAGTTTCCAAAGAAATGAATCCAGAGCATAGAAAACACGCTTCCAATGAAATGATGCGAGAACACTAAAAATTTCCTTTCAATGAAATCACCCGAGAACACAAAAAATTCGCTTCCAACGTAATTACCCCAGAAAACAAAAAATGCGCTTCCAACGAAATCACCCTAGAACACAAAAAATTGCCTTTAAATGAAATCACCCGAGAACACAAAAAATTCGCTTCCAACGAAATCTCTCCAGAGCACCAAAAATTCTCTTCCAACCAAGTGACTCCAGAGCACAGAAAATATGCTTCCAACAAAATGACCCCCTACTTCAAAAATTTGCTTCCATCGAAAAAACCGGAGAACACAAAAAATTCGCTTCCAACAAAATTTCCACAGAACACAAAAAATTCACTTCCAACGTAATCACCCCAGAACACAAAAAATTCGCTTCGAACGAAATGACTCCAGAGCACAGAAAACAGGCTTCCAAAGAAATGACCCGAGAACGCAAAAAATTCCCTTTCAACGAAATCACCCGAGAACAAAAAAATTCACTTCCAACGAAATCACCACAGAGTACAAAAAATTCACGTCCAATGAAATGACTCCATAGCACAGAAAACATGCTTCCAACGAAATGACACACTATTTCAAAATTTGCTTCCATCGAAAAAACCGGAGAACACAAAAAAATTCTCTTCCAACGATATTACTCCAGAAGACAAAAAATTCTTTTCCAATGAAAACTCCTGAGAACACAAATATTCGCTTCCAAAGATATCATCCCAGAGCACAAAAAATTCGCTTCCAACGAAATCACCCTAGAACATAAAAAATTGGCTTCCATCGAAATAACCACAGAAGACAAAAAATTCCCTTCTAACCAAATCACCCCAGAGCACAAAAAATTCACTTCCAACGTAATCACCCTAGAACATAAAAAATTCGCTTTCAACGAAATCACCCGAGAATAGAAAAAATTTGCTTCCAAAGAAATCACCCGAGAATAGAAAAAATTCGCTTCCAACGAAATCACCCCAGAGCACAAAAAATTCACTGCCAAAGAAATAACTCCAGAGCACAGAAAACACGCTTCCAACGAAATGACCCTCTACTTAAAAAATTTGCTTCCATCGAAAAACCGGAGAACACAAAAAATTTGCTTCCAACGAAATTACCACAGAACACAAAAAATTCGATTCCAACGCAATTACCCCAGAAAACAAAATATGCGCTTCCAACGAAATCACCCTAGAACACAAAAAATTCCCTTTAAATGAAATCACCCCTGAGCACAAAAAATTCGCTTCAAACGAAATCACCCTAGAACATAAAAAATTCGCTTTCAACGAAATCACCCGAGAATAGAAAAAATTCGCTTCCAACGAAATCATCCAAGAGCACAAAAAATTCACTGCCAAAGAAATGACTCCAGAGCACAGAAAACACGCTTCCAACGAAATGACACTCTACTTAAAAAATTTGCTTCCATCGAAAAACCGGAGAACACAAAAAAATTGCTTCCAACGAAATTACCCCAGAACATAAAAATTCGCTTGCAACGAAATATCCTGAGAACACAAATATTAGCTTCCAATCAAATCACCCCAGAGCACAAAAAATTCGCTTCCACCGAAATGACTCCAGAGCACAGAAAACATACTTCCAACGAAATGACCCCCTGCTTCAAAAATTTGCTTCCATCGAACAAACCGGAGAAAACAAAATATTCGCTTCCAACGAAATTACCCCGGAACACAATAAATTCGCTTCCAATGATAAGTCCTGAGAACACAAATATTTGCTTCCAAAGAAATCATCCCAGAGCACAAAAAAATTCACTTCCAACGAAATTACCCTGGAACACAAAAAATTCCATTTCAACCAAATCACCCGAGAACAGAAAAATTCACGTCCAACGAAATTACCACAGAACAGAAAAATTTTGCTTCCATCGAAATCACCCCTGAACACAATAAATTCGCTGCCAACGAAATCTCCCAGAACACAAAAAATTTGCAACCAACGAAATCACCCCAGATCACAAAATATTCGCTTCCTACGAAATGACTCCAGAGCACAGAAAACACGCTTCCAACTAAATGACCCCAGAACACTAAAAATTCGCGGCCAAAGAAATCACCCAAGAACACAAAAAATTCGCTTCCAATGTAATTACCCCAGAACACAAAAAATTCGCTTCCAACGAAATCAACCTTGAACACAAAAAATTCCCTTTCAACGAAATCACCCGAGAACAAAAAAATTCGCTTCCAACGAAATCACCCAAGAGAACAAAAAATTCCCTTCCAACTAAATGACTCCAGAGCACAGAAAACACGATTCCAACGAAATGACCTGCTACTTCAAAAATTTGCTTCAATCGAAAAAACCGGAGAACACAAAAAATTCACTTCCATTGAAATCACCCCAGGACACAGAAAATTCACTTTCAACGAAATCACCCTAGAACACAAAAAATTCCTTTTCAATGAAATCACCCGAGAACACAAAATATTCGCTTCCAACGAAATCACCCCAGAGCACAAAAAATTCCCTTCCAACGAAATGACTCCAGAGCACAGAAAACAGGCTTCCAACGAAATGAGCCCAGAACACAAAAAATTCCCTTTCAACGAAATCTCCCGAGAACCCAAAAAATTCCCTTCCAACGAAATGACTCCAGAGCACAGAAAACACGCTTCCAATGAAATGATGCCAGAACACTAAAAATTTCCTTTAAACGAAATCACCCGAGAACACAAAAAATTCGCTTCCAACGTAAATACCCCAGAAAACAAAAAATGCGCTTCCAACGAAATCACCCTAGAACACAAAAAAATCCCTTTAAATGAAAACACCCGAGAACACAAAAAATTCGCATCCAACGAAATCAACCCAGAGCACCAAAACTTCTCTTCCAACCAAGTGACTCCAGAGCTCAGAAAACACGCTTCCAACAAAATGACACCCTACTTCAAAAATTTACTTCCATCGAAAAAACTGGACAACACAAAAAATTCGCTTCCAACAAAATTTCCACAGAACACAAAAAATTCGCTTCCAACGAAATCACCCCGAAACACAAAAAATTCGCTTCCAACGAAATGACTCCAGAGAACAGAAAACAGGCGTCCAAAAAAAATGACCCCAGAACACAAAAAATTTCCTTTCAACGAAATCACCCGAGAACACAAAAAGTTCACTTCCAACGAAATCAACAGAGAGTACAAAAAATTGGCTTCCAACAAAATGACTCCATAGCACAGAAAACAGGCTTCCAACGAAATGACCCCAGAACACTAAAAATTCGCGGCCAACGAAATCACCCGAGAACACAAAAAATTCGCTTCCAACGTAATTACCCCAGAACACAAAAAATTCGCTTGCAACGAAATCACCCCAGAGCACAAAAATTCCCTTCCAACGAAATGACTCCAGATCACAGAAAACACGCTTCCAACGAAATGACACCCTCCTTCAAAAATTTGCTTCCATCAATAAAACCAGAGAAAACAAAAAATTCACGTCCAACGAAATTACCACAGAACAGAAAAAAATTGCTTCCATAGAAATCACCACAGAACACAAAATATTCTCTTCCAATGAAATCTCCTGAGAACACAAATAGTCGCTTCCAAAGAAATCATCCCAGAGACCAAACAAGTTCGCTTACAACGAAATCACCCCAGAGCGCAAAAAATTCCCTTCCAATGAAATGACTCCAAAGCACAGAAACCACGATTATAACGAAATGATCCCCTACTTCAAAAATTTGCTTACATGGAAAAAACTGGAGAACACAAAAAATTCACTTCCATCGAAGTCACCCCAGAACACAGAAAATTCTCTTCCAACGAAATCACCCTCGAAAACAAAAACTTCCCTTTCAACGAAATCACCCGAGAACACAAAAAATTTGCTTCAAACGAAATGACCCCTGAACACAAGAAATTCGCTTCCAACGAAATCACCCCAAAGCACATAAAATAGCTTCCAACGAAATGTCCCCATACTTCAAAAATTTGCTTCCATCGAAATCACCTGAGAACACAAAATAATTCACTTCCAACTAAATTACCCCAGATCACAAAACATTCGCTTCCAACGAAATCACCCCTGAAAACAAAAAATTTCGCTTCCAACGGTATGACCCCCTACTTCAAAAATTTGCTTCCATCAAAAAAACCAGAGAACACAAAAAAAATTTGCTTCCAACGAAATTACCCCAGAACACAAAAAATTCGCTTCCAACAAAATCTCCTGAGGACACAAATATTCGCTTCCAAAGAAATCACCCCAGAGCACAAAAAATCCGCATCCAATGAAATCACCCTAAAGCAAAAAAAAATTCACTTCCAACGAAATCACCTGAGACCAAAAAATTCACGTCCAACGAAATTACCCCAGAATAGAAAAAATTTACTTCCAACCAAATCAACCCAGAGCACAAAAAATTCCCTTCCAACAAAATCACCCGAGAACAAAAATATTGGCTTCTAAAGAAATTACCCCAGAACGGAAAAAAATTGCTTCCAACGAAATCACCCCAGAGCACAAAAAATTCCCTTCCAATAAATCACCTGAGAACAAAAATATTGGCTTCCCACAAAATTACCCCAGAAAGGAAAAAATTTCCTTCCATCGAAATCACCGCAGAACACAAAAAATTCGCTTCCAACGAAATGACTCCAGAGCACAGAAAACACGCTTCCAACGAAATCACCCCAGAACACAAAAAATTTGCTTCCAACGAAATCAACCCAGAACACAAAAAATTCGCTTCCAACGAAATCACCATAGAACACAAAACATTCCCTTTCAACGAAATCACCCAAGAACACAAAAAATTCGCTTCCAACGAAATGACTCCAGAGCACAGAAAACACACTTCGAACGAAATGATACCATACTTCAAAAATTTGCTTCCATCGAAATCACCCGAGAACACAAAAAATTCGCTTCCAACGAAATTTCCCCAGAACACAAAAACTTTGCCTGCAACGAAATCACCCCAGAACACAAAAAATTCGCTTCCAACCAAATGACTCCAGAGCACAGAAAACAGGCTTCCAACAAAATGACCACAGAACACAAAAAATTCCCTTTTAACAAAATCATCCGAGAAAACAAAAAATTCGCTTCCAACGAAATGACTCCAGAGCACAGAAAACACGCTGCCAACGAAATGACCCCCTACTTCAAATATTTGCTTCCATTGAAAAAACCAGAGAACACAAAAAATTCGCTTCCAATGAAATTACCTTAGAACACAAAAAATTCGCTTCCAACGAAATCGCCCCAGAACACAAAAAAATCGCTTCCAAAGAAATCACCCCCGAGCACCAAAAATTTGCTTCCAACGAAATGACTCCAGAGCACAGAAAACGAGCTTCCAACGAAATGACCTCATATTTCAAAAATTTGCTTCCATTGAAATCACCGGAGAACACAAAAAATTCGCTTTCAACGAAATTACCCCAGAACACAAAATATTCGCTTCCAACGAAATCTCCTGAGAACACAAATATTCGCTTCAAAAGAAATCATCCCAGAGCACAAAAAAATTCGCTTCCAAGGAAATCACCCTAGAACACTAATAATTCCCTTTCAAAGAAATCACACGAGAACACAAAAAATTCACCTCCAACGAAATTAGCAGAGAACAGAAAAAGTTTGCTTCCATCTAAATCACGGCAGAACAGCACAACTTCGCTTCCAACGAAATCACCCAGGAACACAAAAAATTCGCTCCAACGAAATGACACCAGAGCACAGGTAACCCGCTTCGAACGAAATGATACCATACTTCAAAAATTTGCTTCCATCGAAATCACCTGAAAACACAAAAAAATTCGCTTCCAACGAAATTACCCCCGAACACAAAAATTCGCTTCCATCGAAATCACCACAGAACACAAAAAATTCGCTTCCAACAAAATCACCCTAGAACACAAAAAATTCCCTTTCAACGAAATCACACTAGAACACAAAAAATTCGCTTCCAACGAAATCAGCCCAAAGCACAAAAAATTCCCTTCCAACGAAATTACTCCAGAGCACAGAAAACAAGCTTCCAACGAAATGACCACCTACTTCAAAAATTTGCTTCCATCGATAAAACCGGAGAACACAAAAAATTCGCTTGCAACGAAATCGTCTGAGAACACAAATATTCGCTTCCAACAAAATGACTCCAGAGCACAGAAAACACGCTTCGAACGAAATGATACCATACTTCAAAAATTGGCTTCAATCGAAAAAACTGGAGAAAACAAAAAATTCTCTTCCAACGATATTACCCCAGAAGAGAAAATATTTGCTTCCAACGAAATCTCCTGAGAACACAAATATTCGCTTCAAAAGAAATCATCACAGAGCACAAAAAAATTAGCTTCCAACGAAATCACTCTAGAACACAATAAATTCGCTTCCAACGAAATCACCCTAGAACAGAAAAACTTCCTTTAAATGAAATCACCCTAGAACACAAAAAATTCGCTCCAACGAAATGACTGTAGAGCACAGAAAACACGCTTCGAACGAATTGATACCATACTTCAAAAATTTGCTTCCATCGAAATCACCCGAGAACAAAAAAATTCGCTTCCAACGAAATTACCCCAGAACACAAAAAATTCGCTTCCAACGAAATCATCCAGAACACAAAAAATTTGCTTCCAACGAAATCACCCCAGAGCACAAAAAATTCGCTTCCATCGAAATGACTCCAGAGCACAGAAAACATGCTTCCAACTAAATGACCCCAGAACACTAAAAATTTGCGGCCAAAAAATCACCCGAGAACACAAAAAATTCGCTTCCATCGAAATGACTCCAGAGCACAGAAAACACGATTCCAACTAAAGGACCCCAGAACACTAAAAATTCGCAGCCAAAGAAATGACCACAGAACACAAAACATTCCCTTTCAACGAAATCACCCGAGAACACAAAAAATTCACTTCCAACGAAATCACCACAGAGTACCAAAAATTTGCTTCCAACAAAATGACTCCAGAATACAGAAAACATGCTTCGAACGAAATGACACACTATTTCAAAATTTGCTTCCATCGAAAAGACCGGAGAACAGAAAAAATTCTCTTCCAACGATATTACCCCAGAAGACAAAAAATTCTTTTCCAACGAAAACTCCTGAGAACACAAATATTCGCTTCCAAAGATATCATCCCAGAGCACAAAAAATTCCGTTTCAACGAAATCACCCGAGAACACAAAAATATCGCTTCCAATGAAATCACCCGAGAGCACAAAAAATTCGCTTCCAACGAAATGACTCCAGAGCACAGAAAACAATTTACCAATGAAATGACCCGAGAACACAAAAAATTCGCTTCCAAAGAAATCACCCTAGAACATAAAAAATTGGCTTCCATTAAAATAACCACAGAAGACAAAAAAATCACCTTCCAATAAATCACCTGAGAACAAAAAAATTCACGTCCAACGAAATTACCCCAGAATAGAAAAAATTTGCTTCCAAAGAAATCACCCCAGAGCACAAAAAAATTCCCTTCCAATAAATCACCTGAGAACAAAAATATTGACTTCCCACAAAATTACCCCAGAACGGAAAAAATTTCCTTCCATCGAAATCACCGCAGAACACAAAAAATTCGCTTCCAATGAAAAGACTCCAGAGCACAGAAAACACGCTTCCAACGAAATCACCCCAGAACACAAAAAATTTACTTCCAATGAAATCAACCCAGAACACAAAAAATTTGCTTCCAAAGAAATGACTCCAGAGCACAGAAAACACGCTTCCAAAGAAATGACCCCAGAACACAAAAAATTCCCTTTCAACGAAATCACCTGAGAACCCAAAAAATTTGCTTCCAACGAAATCACCCAAGAGCACAAAAAATTCGCTTCCAACGAAATCACCACAGAACACAAAAAATTTGCTTCCAAAGAAATTACCCCAGAACACAAAATATTCGCTTCCAATGAAATCACCCCAGATCTCAAAAACTTCATTTCCAAAGAAATCACACCAGAACAGAGAAAAATTCGCTTCTAACAAAATGACTCCAAAAGACATAAAACCTGCTTCCACGAATATTACCCCAGAAAACAAAAAATTCACTTTCAACTATATCACCCCAGAACACAAAAAATTCGCTTCCAACAATATCACCCCAGGAACACAAAAAATTTGCTTCCAACGAAATCTCCTGAGAACACAAATATTCGCTTCCAAAGTAATCACCCCAGACCACAGAAAACACGCTTCCAACGAAATCACCACAGAACACCAAAAATTCGCTTCTAACGAAATCACCCCAGAACACAAAAAATTCGCTTCCAAAGAAATGAATCCAGAGCACAGAAAACACGCTTCCAACGAAATGACACCAAAACACTAAAAATTCCCTTTCAACGAAATCACCCTAGAACACAAAAAATTCGCTTCCAACGTAATTACCCCAGAAAACAAAAAATTCGCTTCCAAAGAAATCACACCAAAGCACCAAAAATTCCCTTCCAATGAAGTGACTCCAGAGCACAGAAAACACGCTTCCAACGAAATGACCCCCTACTTCAAAAATTTGCTTTCATCGAAAAAAACGGAGAACACAAAAAATTCGCTTCCAACGAAATTACCCCACAACACAAAAAAATTCGCTTGCAATGAAATCTTCTGAGAACATGAATATTCGCTTCCAACGAAATCACCCAAGAACACAAAAAATTCGCTTCCAACGAAATGACTCTAGAGCACAGAAAACACGCTTCCAACGAAATGATCCCATACTTCAAAAATTTGCTTCCATCGAAAACACCCGAGAACACAAAAAATTTGCTTCCAACGAAATTACCCCAGAACATAAAAAATTTGCTTTCATGGAAATCAACCAAGAACACAAAAAATTGGCTTCCAACGATATCACCCGAGAACACAAAATATTCGCTTCCAACGAAATTGCCACAGAGCACAAAAAATTAACTTCCAATGAAATGACTTCAGAGCACAGGAAACACGCTTCCAACAAAATGGCCCCCTACTTCAAAAATTTGCTTCCATCAAAATCACCCTAGAACACAAAAAATTTGCTTCCAATGAAATTACCCAAGAACACAAAAAATTAGTTTCCAACGAAATATCCTGAGAACACAAATATTCGCTTCCAAAGAAATCATCCCAGAGCACAAAAAAATTCACTTCCTCGAAATCACCCTGGAACACAAAAAATTCGCTTCCAACAAAATGACTCCAGAGCACAGAAAACAAGCTTCGAACAAAATGATACCATACTTCAAAAATTTGCTTCCATCGAAATCAACCGAGAACACAAAAAATTCGCTTCCAACGAAATGACTCCTGAGCATAGAAAACACGCTACCAACGAAATGACCCCAGAACACAAAAAATGCGCTTCCATCAAAATCACCCTAGAACACAAAAAGTTTGTTTCCAAAGAAATCATACCAGACCACAAAAAATTCGCTACCAACGAAATCACCCCAGATCACAAAATCTTCATTTCCAACGAAATCACACCAGAACAGAGAAAAATTCGCTTTTAGCGAAATGACTCCAAAGGACATAAAACCCGCTTCCAACAAAATTACCCCATATCACAAAAGATTCCCTTCCAATGAAATCACCCCAGAACACACACACAAAAAAATTCGCTTCCAATGAAATTACCCCAGAACGCAAAACATTCTCTTATAACAAAAACATTCCAGAGCAAAAAAATGCGTTTCCAACAAAATCACACCAGAACAGAGAAAAATTCGTTTCCAATGAAATGACTACAAAGGACATAAAACCCTCTTCCAACAAAATTACCCCAGAACGCCAAAAATTCGCTCCCACGGAAATCTCCCCAGAACACAAAAAAATCGCTTCGATAGAAATCAACCCAGAACACAAAAAATTCGCTTCCATCAAAATGACTCCAGAGCACAGGAAACACGCTTCCAAATAAATCACCCCATACTTCAAAAAATTCGCTAACAACGATATCATCCCAGACCACAAAAAATTCGCTTCCTTCGAAATCACCCGAGATCACAAAAAATTCGTTTCCAACGAAATCACCCCAGAGCACAGAAAACACGCTTCCAAAGTAATCACCCCATACTTCAAAAAATTCGCTAACAACGAAATAAACCCAGACCACAAAAAATTCGCTTCCAACAAATTACCCCAGAAAACAAAAAATTCACTTCCATCGAAATCACCCGAGGAACACAAAATATTCGCTTCCAACAAAATCACCCTAGAGCACAAAAAATTCGTTTTCAACGAAAACACCCTAGAACTCAAAAAATTTGCTTCCAACGAAATCACCCGAGAATGCAAAAAATTTGCTTCCAAACAAATTACCCCAGAACACAAAAATTTGCTTCCAACGAAATCACCACAGAGGACAAAAACTTTGTTTCCAAAGAAATCACACCAGAACAGAGAAAAATTCGCTTCTAACGAAATGACTCCAAAGAACATAACACCTGCTTCCAGAGATATTACCCCAGAACACAAAGAATTCACTTCCAACGAAATCACCCCACAACACAAAAAAAATCGCTTCGATCGAAATCAACCCAGAACATAAAAAGTTTGCTTCCAACAAAATTACCCCGATCACAAAAACATCATTTCCAACAAAATCAACAAAGATCACAAAAAATTTGCTTCCATCGAAATCACCCGAGATCACAAAAAATTAGCTTACAAAGAAATCACCCGAGAACACAAAAAATTAGCTTCCAATGAAATTACCCAAGAACGCAAAAAATTCGCTTCAAAGGAAATCACCCCAGAGCACAAAAAAATTCGTTTCCAACGAAATCACCGCAGATCACAAAAATTTCATTTCCAACGAAATCACACCAGAACAGAGAAAAATTTGCTTCTAATGAAATTACTCCAAAGGACAAAAAACCTGCTTCCTAAGAAATTACGCCAGAACATCAAAAATTTGAGTCCACTGAAATCATCCCAGAACACAAAAAATTCGCTTCCAACGAAATCAACCAAGAACACAAAAAATTTGCGTCCATCGAAATAACCAGAGAACACAAAAAATTCGCTTCCAACGAAACCACCCCAGAGCAGAAAAAAATCGCTTCCAACAAAATTACCCCAAAACAGATAAAATTTTCTTCCAATGAAATCATCCCAGAGGACAAGAAATTCTTTCCAAAGAAATCACACCAGAACACAAAAAATTCGCTTCCAACCAAATCAACCCAGATCTCAAAAACTTCTTTTCCAAAGAAATCAAACCAAAACAGAGAAAAATTCGCTTCTAACAAAATGACTCCAAAGGATATAAAACCTGCTTCCAAGGATATTACCCCAGAACACAAAAAATTTGCTTCCAACGAAATCACCCCAGAACACAAAAAATCCGCTTCCAACAATATCACCCCAGAACACAAAAAATTCACTTCCAACGAAATCTCCTGAGAACACAAATATTCGCTTCCAAAGTAATCACTCCAGACCACAGAAAACACGCTTCCAACGAAATCACCCCAGACCACCAAAAATTCGCTTCCAACGAAATCACCCCAGAAGACAAAAAATTCGCTTCCAACGAAATTGCCCCAGAACACAAAAAATTTGCTTCCAACGAAATCACCCCAGAACACAAATATTTCACTTCCAAGGAAATGACTCCAGAGCACAGAAAACACGCTTGCAATGAAATGACCCCCTGCTTCAAAAATTTGCTTCATTGGAAAAAAACGGAGAAAACAAAAAATTCCCTTCAAAGGAAATTACCCCAGAACACAAAAAAATTCGCTTTCAACGCAATGACTCCAGAGCACAAAAAACAAGCTCCAAACGAAATGATCCCAATCTTCAAAAATTTGCTTCCATCGAAATCACCCGAAAACACACAAAATTCGCTTCCAACGAAATTACGCCAGAACACAAAATATTCGCTTGCAACGAAATCTTCTGAGAACACATACATTCGCTTCCAACGAAATCACCCAAGAAGACAAAAAATTCGCTTCCAACATAATGACTCGAGAGAAGAGAAACCACGCTTCCAACGAAATGACCCCATATTTCAAAAATTTGGTTCCATCGAAATCACCCGAAAACACAAAAAATTCGCTTCCAACGAATTTACCCAAGAACACAAAAAATTTGCTTCCAACGAAATCTCTGACAACACAAATATTTGCTTCCAAAGAAATCATCCCAGAGCACAAAAAAATTCGCTTCCACCGAAATCACCCTGGAACACAAAAAAATCCCTTTCATCGAAAACACCCGAGAACACAAAAAATTCACGTCCAACGAAATTACCACAGAACAGAAAAAATTTGCTTCCATCGAAATCACCCCTGAACACAAAAAATTCGCTTCCAACGAAATCACCCTAGAACACAAAACATTTCCTTTCAACAAAATCACCCGAGAACACAAAAAATTCACGTCCAACGAAATCACCACAGAGAACAAAAAATTCGCTTCCAATGAAATGACTCCAGAGCACAGAAAACACGCTTCCAAAGAAGTGTCCCCCTACTTCAAAAATTTGCTACCATCGAAAAAACCGGAGAACACAAAAAATTCGCTTCCAATGAAATTACCTTAGAACACAAAAAATTCGCTTCCAAAGAAATCACCCCAGAACACAAAAAAAATTGCTTCCAACGAAATGACTCCAGAGCACAGAAAACAGGCTTCCAACGAAATGACCCCATATTTCAAAAATTTGCTTCCATTGAAATCACCCGAGAACACCAAAAATTCGCTTTCAACAAAATTACCCCAGAACACAAAATATTCGCTTCCAACGAAATCTCCTGAGAACACAAATATTCGCTTCGAAAGAAATCATCCCAGAGCACAAAAAATTTCGCTTCCAACGAAATCACCCTAGAACACAAATAATTCCCTTTCAAAGAAATCACCCGAGAACACAAAAAATTCGCTTCCAACGAAATCAACCCAGAGCACATAAAATTCGCTTCCAACGAAATGACTCCAGAGCACCGAAAACAAGCTTCCAACGAAATGACCTCCTACTTCAAAAATTTACTTCCATCGAAAAAACCGGAGAACAGAAAAAATTCGATTGCAACGAAATCTTCTGAGAACACAAATTCTCGCTTCCAACGAAATCTCCCAGGAACACAAAAAAATTCGCTTCCAACGAAATGACTCCAGAGCACAGAAAACACGCTTCGAACAAATGATACCATACTTCAAAAATTTGTTTCCATTGAAATCACCCGAGAACACAAAATATTCACTTCCAACAAAATCACCCCAGAACACAAAAAATTCGCTTCCAATGAAATTACCCCAGAACACAAAAAATTCGCTTGCAAGGAAATCTTCTGAGAACACAAATATTTGCTTCCAAAGAAATCATCCCAGAGCACAAAAAAATTCGCTTCCAAAAAAATCACCCTAGAACACAAAAAATTCACGTCCAACGAAATTACCCCAGAACACAAGAAAATCGCTTCCAACGAAATTACCCGAGAACACAAAAATTGCGCTTCCAACAAAATCACCGCAGAGCACAAAAAATTCGATTCCAACGAAATGACTCCTGAGCACAGAAAACACGCTTTCAAGGAAATGATCCAATACTTCAAAAATTGGCTTCCATCGAAATCACCCGAGAACACAAAAAATTCACTTCCAACGAAATTATCCCTGAACACAAAAAATGCGCCTCCAATGAAATCACCCCAGAGCACAAAAACTTTGCTTCCAACGAAGTGACTCCAGAGCACAGAAAACACCCTTCCAATGAAATGATACCATACTTCAAAAATTTGTTCCATCGAAATCACCCGAGAAAACAAAAAATTCGCTTCCAACGAAATGACTCCAGAGCACAGAAAACACGTTTCCAACGAAATGACCCTAGAACACAAAAAATTCCCTTTTAATGAAATCTCCCGAGAACACAAAAAATTCGCTTCCAACGAAATCACCCCAGAGCAACAAAAATTCCCTTCCAACGAAGTGACTCCAGAGCACAGAAAACAAGCTTCTAACGAAATGACCCCCTACATCAAAAATTTGCTTCCATCGAAAAAACCTGAGAACACAAAAAATTCGCTTTCAACAACATTACCCCAGAACACAAAAAAATTCGCTTGCAACGAAATCTTCTCAGAACACGAATATTTGCTTCCAGGAAGTCACCCAAGAACACAAAAAATTCGCTTCCAACAAAATGACTCCAGAGCACAGAAAACACGCTTCGAACGAAATGATACCATATTTCAAAAATTTGTTTCCATTGAAATCACCCGAGAACACAAAATATTCGCTTCCAATGAAATCACCCCAGAACACAAAAAATTCGCTTGCAAGGAAATCTTCTGAGAAAACAAATATTCGCTTCCAAAGAAATCATCCCAGAGCACAAAAAATTCGCTTCCAAAAAAATCACCCTAGAACACAAAAAATTCACGTCCAACGAAATTACCCGAGAACACAAGAAAATCGCTTCCAACAAAATTACCCGAGAACACAAAAATTTCGCTTCCAACAAAATCACCGCAGAGCACAAAAAATTCGATTCCAACGAAATGACTCCAGAGCACAGAAAACACGCTTTCAAGGAAATGATCCAATACTTCAAAAATTGGCTTCCATCGAAATCACCCGAGAACACAAAAAATTCACTTCCAACGAAATTATCCCTGAAAACAAAAAATGCGCCTCCAACGAAATCACCCCAGAGCACAAAAAATTTGCTTCCAACGAAGTGACTCCAGAGCACAGAAAACACCCTTCCAATGAAATGATACCATACTTCAAAAATTTGTTCCATCGAAATCACCCGAGAACACAAAAAATTCGCTTCCAACGAAATGACTCCAGAGCACAGAAAACACGTTTCCAACGAAATGACCCTAGAACACAAAAAATTCCCTTTTAATGAAATCTCCCGAGAACACAAAAAATTCGCTTCCAACGAAATCACCCCAGAGCAACAAAAATTCCCTTCCAACGAAGTGACTCCAGATCACAGAAAACAAGCTTCTAACGAAATGACTCCCTACATCAAAAATTTGCTTCCATCGAAAAAACCTGAGAACAAAAAATTCACTTTCAACAACATTACCCCAGAACACAAAAAAATTCGCTTGCAACGAAATCTTCTCAGAACACGAATATTCGCTTCCAGGAAGTCACCCAAGAACACAAAAAATTCGCTTCCAACAAAATGACTCCAGAGCACAGAAAACACGCTTCGAACGAAATGATACCATATTTCAAAAATTTGTTTCCATTGAAATCACCCGAGAACACAAAATATTCGCTTCCAACGAAATCACCCCAGAACACAAAAAATTCGCTTGCAAGGAAATCTTCTGAGAAAACACATATTCGCTTCCAAAGAAATCATCCCAGAGCACAAAAAATTCGCTTCCAAAAAAATCACCCTAGAACACAAAAAATTCACGTCCAACGAAATTACCCGAGAACACAAGAAAATCGCTTCCAACAAAATTACCCGAGAACACAAAAATTTCGCTTCCAACAAAATCACCGCAGAGCACAAAAAATTCGATTCCAACGAAATGACTCCAGAGCACAGAAAACACGCTTTCAAGGAAATGATCCAATACTTCAAAAATTGGCTTCCATCGAAATCACCCGAGAACACAAAAAATTCACTTCCAACGAAATTATCCCTGAAAACAAAAAATGCGCCTCCAACGAAATCACCCCAGAGCACAAAAAATTTGCTTCCAACGAAGTGACTCCAGAGTAGAGAAAACACGCTTCCAACGAAATGATTCCCTACTTCAAAAATTTGCTTCCATCGAAAAATCCTGAGAACACAAAAATTTCTATTCCAACGATATTACCCCAGAAAAAAAAATTCGCTTCCAAAGAAATGCCTCTAGAGCACAGAATACACTCTTCCAACGAAATGACCCCATATTTCAAAAATTTGCTTCCATTGAAATAATATAAGAACACAGAAAATTCTCTTCCAAAGATATTACACAAGAAGACAAAAAATTGTTTTCCCACGAAATCACCCGAGAACACAAAAAATTCGCTTCCAACGAAATCACCCTAGAACACAAAAAATTCTCTTTAAAAGAAATCATCCGAGAACACAAAAAATGTGCTTCTAACGAAATCACGCCTGAGCACCCAAAATTCCCTTCCAACGAAGTGACTCCAGAGCACAGAAAACACGCTTCCAACGAAATGACCCCCTACTTCAAAAATTTGCTTCCATCGAAGAAAAAGGAGAACACAAAAAATTCTCTTCCAACGATATTACCCCAGAAGAAAAAATTCTTTTCCAACGAAATCTCCTGAGAACACAAATATTCGCTTCCAAAGATATCATCCCACAGCACAAAAAATTCGCTTCCAACGAAATCACCCTAAAACATAAAAAATTCGCTTCCATCGAAATCACCACAGAAGACAAAAATTTCGCTTCCAACAAAATCACCCCATAGCACAAAAAATTGTCTTCCAACGAAATGACTCCAGAGCACAGAAAACACGCTTCCAAGGAAATGATCCCATACTTCAAAAATTGGCTTCCATCGAAATCACCCAAGAACACAAAAAATGCGCTTCCAACGAAATCACCCCAGAGCACAAAAAAATTCGCTTCCATCGAAATGACTACAGAGCACAGAAAACACGCTTCCAACGAAATAACTCCCTACTTCAAAAATTTGCTTCCATCGAAAAATCCTGAGAGCACAAAAATTTCTATTCCAACGAAATTACACCAGAACACAAAAAATTCGATTCCAACAAAATCACCCTCGAACACAAAAAATTCCCTTTCAACGAAATCACCCGAGAATACAATAAATTCGCCTACAACATAATCAACCCAGAGCACAAAATATTCGATTCCGACAAAATGACTCCAGAGCACAGAAAATACGCATCCAATGAAATGACCCCAGAACACTAAAAATTCGCTTCCAAAGAAATGACTCCAGAGCATAGAAAACACCCTAGAACATAAAAAAATCGCTTCCATCGAAATCACCACAGAGACAAAAAATTCGCTTCCAACCAAATCACCCCAGAGCACAATAAATTCGCTTTCAACAAAATCACCCCAAAGCAGAAAAAATTTGCTTCCAAAAAAATGACCGTATACTTCAAAAATTTGCTTCCATTGAAATCACATGAGGACACAAACAATTCGCTTCCAAACCAATTACCCCAGACCACAAAAAAGTCGCTTGCAACGAAATCTTCTGAGAACACAAATATTTGCTTCCATCGAACTCACCCCAGAACACAAAAAATTCGCTTCAAAAGAAATGACTCCAGAGCACAGAAAACACACTTCCAACGAAATGATCCCATACTTCAAAAATTTCCTACAATCGAAATCAGCCCAGAACACAAAAAATTCCCTTCTAACAAAGTTACCCCAGAACACAAAAAATTTGCTTCCAACGAAATGACTCCAGAGCACAAAAACACGCTTCCAAGGCAATGACCCCCTATTTCAAAAATTTGCTTCTATCGAAATACCGGAGAACACAAAAAATTCTCTTCCAACGAGATTACCCCAGAAGACAAAAAATTCTTTTCCAACGAAATATCCTGAGAACAAAAATATTCGCTTCCAAAGATATCATCCCAGAGCACAAAAAATTCGCTTCCAACGAAAGCACCCTTGAACACAAAAATTCCCTTTCAACGAAATCACCCGAGAACAAAAAAAATTCGCTTCCAACGAAATCACCCCAGAACACAAATAATTCACTTGCAACGAAATCTCCTGAGAACACAAATATTCGCTTCCAACGAAATTACCCCAGAACACAAAAAATTCGCTTCCAACGAAATCACCGCAGAACACAAAAAATTCCCTTGCAAGAAATCTCCTGAGAACACAAATATTCGCTTCCAACGAAATCACCCCGGAGCACCAAAAAATTCGCTTCCAATGAAATGACTCCAGAGCACACAAAACACGCTTCCAATGAAATGAGCACAGAACACAAAAAATTCCCTTCCAACGAAATCACCCTAGAATATAAAACACTCGCTTCCTTCGAAATCACCACAGAAGACAAAAAATTCGCTTCCAACCAAATCACCCAATTGCACAGAAAATTTGCTTCCAACGAAAATACCCCAGAATACAAAAAATTCGCTTGCAACGAAATCTTCCGAAAAAACATATATTCGCTTCCAACGAAATCAACCCAGAACACAAAAAATTCGTTTCCAACGAAGTGACTCCAGAGCACAGAAAACACGCTTCCAAAGAAATGACCCGATATTTCAAAAATGTGCTTCCATCGAAATCACCCGAGAACACAAAAAATTCGCTTCGAACGAAACGACTCCAGAGCACAGAAAACACGCTTCCAACGAAATGACCCCATATTTCAAAAATTTGCTTCCATCGAAATCACCCAAGAACACAAAAAATTCGCTTCCAACGAAATTACCGAAGAACACAAACAATTCACTTCCAACGAAATCTCCTGATAACACAAATATTCGCTTCCAAAGAAATCATTCCAGAGCACAAAAAATTCGCTTCCAACAAAATCACCATAGAACACAAAAAATTCCCTTTCAGTGAAATCACCCGAGAACACAAAAAATTCACGTCCAACGAAATTACCACAGAACAGAAAAAATTTGCTTCCATCGAAATCACCCCAGAACACAAAAAATTAGCTTTAAACGAAATCACCTGAGAATACAAAAAATTCGCTTCAAACGGAATCACCACAGAGCACAAAATATTCGCTTCCAATGAAATGACTCCAAAGCACAGAAAACACGCTTCCAAAGAAAGGACCCAAGAACACAAAAAATTCGCTTCCAATGAAATCACCCTAGAACATAAAAAATTCGCTTTCAACGAAATGACTCCAGAGCACAGAAAACACGCTTCCAATGAAATGACCCCAGAACACAAAAAATTCCCTTCCAAGAAAATCACCCTAGAACATAAAACCTTCCCTTCCTTCGAAATCACCACAGAAGACAAAAAATGCGCTTCCAACCAAATCACCCAAGAGCACAAAAAATTCGCTTCCAACGAAATCACCCTAAAACACAAAAAATTCGCTTGCAACGAAATCTCCTGAGAACACAAATATTCGCTTCCAACGAAATCACCCCAGAGCACAAAAAATTTGCTTCCAACAAAATGACTCCAGAGCACAGAAAACACGCTTCCAATGAAAAGACCCCCTACTTCAAAAATTTGCTTCCATTGAAAAAACTGGAGAACACAAAAAATATTCTTCCAAAGATATTACCCCTGAAGACAAAAAATTATTTTCCAACGAAATCTCCTGAGAACACAAATATTCGCTTCCAAAGATATCATTCCAGAGCACAAAAAATTCGCTTCCAACAAAATTACCCTAGAACACAAAAAATTCCCTTTCAAAGAAATCTCCCGAGAACACAAAAAATTCACGTACAACGAAATTAACCCAGAACACAAAAAATTCGCTTGCAACAAAATCTTCTGAGAACACTTATATTCACTTCCAACCAAATCACCACAGAACACAACAAATTCGCTTCCAAAGAAATGACTCCAGAGCACAGAAAACACGCTTCCAACGAAATGACCCCCTACTTCAAAAATTTGCTTCCATCGAAAACACCGGAGAACACAAAAAATTCTCTTCCAACGATATTACCCCAGAAGACAAAAAATTCTTTTCCAACGAAATCTCCTGAGAACACAAATATTCGCTTCCAAAGATATCATCACAGAGTAGAAAAAAATCGCTTCCAAAGAAATCACCCTAGAACACAAAAATTCCCTTTCAACGAAATCCCCCGAGAACACAAAAAATTCGCCTCCAACGAAATCACCCTAAAACATAAAATATTTGCTTCCATCGAAATCACCACAGAAGACAAAAAATTCGCTTCCAACGAAATCACCCTAGAAAACAAAAAATTCGCTTTCAACGAAATCTCCTGAGAAAACTAAAAGTTCACTTCCAACAAAATTACCACAGAACAGAAAAAATTTGCTTCCATTGAAATCACCCCAGAACACAAAAAATTCGCTTCCAAAGCAATCACGCTAGAATAAAAAAAAAAAAGCTATAAACGAAATCACCTGAGAACACAAAAAATTCGCTTCCAACAAAATCACCACAGAGCACAAAATATTCGCTTCCAATGAAACGACTCCAAAGCAAAGAAAACATGCTTCCAATGAAAGGAACCCAGAACACAAAAAATTCGCTTCGAATGAAGTTACCCCATAACACAAAAATTCGCTTCCAACGAAATCACCCCAGAACACAAAAAATTCGCTTCCAACGAAATGACTCCAGAGCACAGAAAACACGCTTCCAATGCAATGAACCCCTACTTCAAAAAATTGCTTCCATGGAAATACCGGAAAACACAAAAAATTTTCTTCTAACGATATTACCCCAGAAGACAAAAAATTCTTTTCCAACGAAATCTCCTGAGAACACAAATATTCGCTTCCAACGAAATCACAATAAAACAGAAAAATACCCTTTCAATGAAATCACCCAAAAACACAAAAAATTCGCTTCCAACGAAATCACCGCAGAACACAAAAAATTCCCTCGCAACGAAATCTCCTGAGAACACAAATATTCGCTTCCAACGAAATCACCCCAGAGCACAAAAAAATTTGCTTCCAATGAAATGACTCCAGAGCACACAAAACACGCTTCCAATGAAATGACGCCAGAACACAAAAAATTCCCTTCCAACAAAATCACCCTAGAATATAAAACACTCGCTGCCTTCGAAATCACCACAGAAGACACAAAATTCGCTTCAAACCAAATCACCCAAGAGCAAAAAAAATTCCCTTCCAACGAAATCACCCTAGAACATAAAAAAATCGATTTCCACGAAATCACCGAGAACACAAAAAATTTGCTTCCAATGAAATTACCCCAGAATACAAAAAATTCGCTTGCAATGAAATCTTCCGAAAAACACATATATTCGCTTCCAACGAAATCAACTCAGAACACAAAAAATTCGCTTCCAACGAAGTGACTCCAGAGCACAGAAAACACGCTTCCAAAGAAATCACCCGATATTTCAAAAATTTGCTTCCATCGAAATCACCCGAGAACACAAAAAATTCGCTTCCAATGAAATGACTCCAGAGCACAGAAAACACGCTTCCAACGAAATGACCCGATATTTCAAAAATTTGCTTCCATCGAAATCACCCAAGAACACAAAAAATTCGCTTCCAACGAAATTACCCCAGAACACAAAAAATTCTTTTGCAACGAAATCTCCTGAGAACACAAATATTCGCTTCCAAAGAAATCATCCCAGGGCACAAAAAAATTCGCTTCCAACAAAATCACCCTAGAACACAAAAAATTCCCTTTCAACGAAATCAGCCGAAAACACAAAAAATTCACGTCCAACGAAATTACTACAGAACAGAAAAAATTTGCTTCTATTGAAATCACCCCACAATACAAAAAATTCGCTTCCAACGCAATCACCACAGAGCACAAAATATTCGCTTCCCATGAAATGACTCCAAAGCACAGAAAACACGCTTCCAATGAAAGGACCCCAGAACACAAAAAATTCGCTTCCAATGTAATCACCCTATTACATAAAAAATTCGCTTTCAATGAATTGACTCCAGAGCACAGAAAGCACGCTTCCAATGAAATGACCCCAGAACACAAAAAATTCCCTTCCAAGAAAACCACCCTAGAACATAATACACTCGCTTCCTTCGAAATCACCACAGAACACAAACAATGCGCTTCCAACCAAATCACCCAAGAGCACAAAAAATTCGCTTCCAACGAAATCACCCTAGAACACAAAAAATTCGCTTGCAACGAAATCTCCTGAGAACACAAATATTCGCTTCCAACGAAATCACCCCAGAACACAAAATATTCGCTTCCAACGAAATGACTCCAGAGCACAGAAAACACGCTTCCAACGAAATGACCACCTGCTTCAAAAATTTGCTTCCATCGAAAACACCGGAAAACACAAAAAAATCTCTTCCAAAGATATTACCCCAGAGGACAAAAAAATTCTTTTCCAACGAAATCTCCTGAGAACACAAATATTCGCTTCCAAAGATATCATCTCAGAGTAGAAAAAAATCGCTTCCAAGGAAATCACCCTAGAACACAAAAATTCCCTTTCAACGAAATCCCCCGAGATCACAAAAAATTTGCTTCCGAAGATATGACTCCAGAGCACAGAAAGCATGCTTCCAATGAAATGACCCCTGAACACAAAAAATTCGCCTCCAATGAAATCACCCTAAAACATAAAAAATGCGCTTCCATCGAAATCACCACAGAAGACAAAAAATTCGCTTCCAAACAAATCACCCCAGAGCACAAAAAATTCGCTTCAAACGAAATCACCCCAGAGCACAAAAAATTCGCTTCCAACGAAATGACTCCAGAGCACAGAAAACACGCTTCCAACGAAATGACCCCATATTTCAAAAATTTGCTTGCATTGAAATCACCCAAGAACACAAAAAAATCGGGTCCAAAGAAATTACCCCGGAACACAAAAAATTCGCTTCCAACGAAATCTCCTGATAACACAAATATTTGCTTCCAAAGAAATCATCCCAGAGAACAAAAAAATTCGCTTCCAACAAAATCACCCTAGAACACAAAAAATTCGCTTTCAACGAAATCACCCGAGAATAAGAAAGTTCACTTCCAACAAAATTACCACAGAACAGAAAAAATTTGCTTCCATTGAAACCACCCCAGAACACAAAAAATTCGCTTCCAACGCAATCACGCTAGAACAGAAAAAATGAGCTATAATCGAAATCACCTGAGAACACAAAAAATTCGCTTCCAAAAAAATCACCACAGAGCACAAAATATTCGCTTCCAATGAAATTACTCCAAAGCCCAGAAAACATGCTTCCAATGAAAGGACCCCAGAACACAAAAAATTCGCTTCCAACGAAATGACTCCAGAGCACAGAAAACACGCTTCCAACGCAATGACCCCCTACTTCAAAAATTTGCTTCCATGGAAATACCGGAAAACACAAAAAATTCTCTTCTAACGATATTAGCCCAGAATACAAAAAATTCTTTTCCAACGAAATCTCCTGAGAACACAAATATTCGCTTCCAAAGATATCATCACAGAGCACAAAAAATCCGCTTCCAACGAAATCACCCTAAAACAGAAAAATACCCTTTCAACGAAATCACCCGAGAACACAAAAAATTCACTTCCAACGAAATCACCGGACAACACAAAAAATTCCCTTGCAACGAAATCTGCTGAGAACACAAATATTCGCTTTCAAAGATATCATCCCAGACACAAAAATTCGCTTCCAACAAAATTACCCTAGAACACAAAAATTCCCTTTCAACGAAATCACCCAAGAACACAAAAAATTCGCTTTCAAAAAAATCACTCCAGAGCATAAAAAATTCGCTTCCAACGAAATGATTCCAGAGCACAGAAAGCACGCATCCAATGAAATGATCTCAGAACACAAAAAATTTGCTTCCAATGAAATCTCCTGATAATACAAATATTCGCTTCCAAAGAAATCATCCCAGAGAACAAAAAAATTCTCTTCCAACAAAATCACCCTAGAACACAAAAAAATCCCGTTCAACGAAATCACTCAAGAACAGAAAAAATTCACGTCCAACGAAATTACCACAGAACAGAAAAAAATTGCTTCCATCGAAATCACCCCAAAACACAAAAAATTCGCTTCCAACGCAATCACGCTAGAACACAAAAAATTAATTTTAAACGAAATCACCTGAAAACACAAAAAATTCGCTTCCAACGGAATCACCACAGAGCTCAAGATATTCGCTTCCAATGAAATGACTCCATAGCACAGAAAACACGCTTCCAATGAAAGGACCCCAGAACACAAAAAATTCGCTTCCAAAGAAATCACCCTAGAACATAAAAAATTCGCTTTCCAAGAAATCACCCGAGAACACAAAAAATTCACTTCCCACGAAATTACCCCAGAACACAAAAAATTTGCTTGCAAAGAAATCTTCTGAGAAGACATATATTCGCTTCCAACCAAATCACCCCAGAACACAAAAAATTCGCTTCCAAATAAATGACTCCAGAGCACAGAAAACACGCTTCCAACGAAATGACCCTCTACTTCAAAAATTTGCTTCCATTGAAAAGACCGGAAAGCACAAAAAATTCTCTTCCAACGATATTACGCCAGAAGACAAAAAAATTCTTTTCCAACGTAATCTTATAAGAACACAAACATTTGATTCCAAAGATATCATCCAAGAGCACAGAAAACACGCTTCCAACGAAACGACCCCCTACTTCAAAAATTTGTTTCCATCGAGATCACCTGAGAACACAAAAAATTCTCTCTCAACGAAATTACCCCTGAACACAAAATATTCGTTTGCAACGAAATCTCCTGAGAACACAAATATTGGCTTCCAACGAAATCAACCCAGAGCATAAAAAATTGGCTTCCAAAGAAATGACTCCAGAGCATAGAAAAAAACGCTTCCAAAGAAATGACCCCCTACTACAAAAATTTGCTACCATTGAAAAGACCGGAGAACACAAAAAATTCTCTTCCAACGATATTGCCCCAGGAGACAAAAAATCGTTTTCCTACGAATTCTCCTGAGAAAACAAATATTCGTCTCAAAATTATCATCCCAGAGCAAAAAATTTTCTTCCAACGAAATCACCCTAGAATACAAAAATTCCCTTTCAATGAAATCACCCGAGAACACAAAAAATTCGCTTCCAATGAAATCAACCCAGATCACAAAAAATTCGCTTGCAACGAAATCTCCTGAGAACACAAAAATTCGCTTCCAACGAAATCACCCCAGAGCACAAAAAATTGGCTTCCAAAGAAATGACTCCAGAGCATAGAAAACACGCTTCCAACGAAAATGACCCCATACTTCAAAAATTTGCTACCATCGAAATCACCCCAGAACACAAAAATTCGCTTCCAACGAAATCAGCCCAGAACACAAAAAATTCGATTGCAAAGAAATCTCCTGAGAACACAAATATTCGCTTACAACGAAATCACCCGAGAACACAAAAAATTCACTTCCAACGAAATGACTCCAGAGCACAGAAAACACGCTTCCAACGAAATGACCCTCTACTTCAAAAATTTGCTTCCATCGAAAAGACCGGAGAACACAAAAAAATCTCTTTCAACGATATTAACCCAGAAGATAATAAATTCTTTTCCAACGAAATCTCCTGAGAACACAAATATTCGCTTCCAAAGATATCATCCCAGAGCACAAAAAATTTGCTTCCAACAAAATCACCCTAGAACACAAAAATTCCCTTTCAACGAAATCACCCGAGAACACAAAAATTTTGCTTCCAAGGAAATCACCCCAGAACACAAAAAATTCGATTGCAAGGAAATCTCCTGAGAACACAAATATTGGCTTCCAACGAAATCACTCCAGAGCACAAAAAATTGGCTTCCAAAGAAACGACTCCAGAGCATAGAAAACACGCTTCCAACGAAATGACCCCCTACTTCAAAAATGTGCTTCCTTTGAAAAGACCAGAGAACACAAAAAATTCTCTCCCAACGATATTACCCCAGAAGACAATGAATTATTTTCCAACGAAATTTCCTGAAAACACAAATATTCGCTTCCAAAGATATCATCCCAGAGCACAAAAAATTTGCTTCCAACAAAATCACCCTAGAACACAAAAATTCCCTTTCAACGAAATCACCCGAGAACACAAAAATTTTGCTTCCAAGGAAATAACCCCAGAACACAAAAAATTGGCTTGCAACGAAATCTCCTGAGAACACAAATATTGGCTTTCAACGAAATCACCCCAGAGCACAAAAAATTCGCTTCCAACGAAATGACTCCAGAGCACTAAAACACGCTTCCAACGAAATGACCCCCTACTTCAAAAATGTGCTTCCATCGAAAAAACTGGTGAACACAAAAAATTCTATTCCAACGATATTAACCCAGAATAAATAAAATACTTTTCCAACGAAATCTCCTGAGTACACAAATATTCGCTTTCAAAGATATCATCCCAGAAACAAAAATTCGCTTCCAACAAAATTACCCTAGAACACAAAAATTCCCTTTCAACGAAATCACCCGAGAACAAAAAAATTTGCTTCCATCGAAATCACCCCAAAACACAAAAAATTCGCTTCCAACGCAATCACGCTAGAACACAAAAAATTAATTTAAACGAAATCACCTGAGAACACAAAAAATGCGCTTCCAATGGAATCACCAAAGAGCACAAAATATTCGCTTCCAATGAAATGACTCCATAGCACAGAAAACACGCTTCCAATGAAAGAACCCCAAAACACAAAAAATTCGCTTTCCAAGAAATCACCCGAGAACACAAAAAATTCGCTTCCTACGAAATTACCCCAGAACACAAAAAATTCGCATGCAAAGAAATTTTCTGAGAACACATATATTCGCTTCCAACCAAATCACCCAGAACACAAAAAATTCGCTTCCAAATAAATGACTCCAGAGCACAGAAAACACGCTTCCAACGAAATGACCCTCTACTTCAAAAATTTGCTTCCATTGAAAAGACCGGAAAACACAAAAAATTCTCTTCCAACAATATTACACCAGAAGACAAAAAATTCTTTTCCAATGAAATCTTCTGAGAACACAAATATTCGCTTCCAAAGATATCATTCCAGAGCACAACAAATTCACTTCCAACGAAATCACCCTAGAACACTAATATTCCCTTTCAAAGTAATCACCCGAGAACACAAAAAATTTGCTTCCAACGAAATCACCCCAGAGCACAAAATATTCGCTTCCAACGAAATGATTCCAGAGCACAGAAAACATGCTTCCAACGCAATGACCCCCTACTACAAAAATTTGCTTCCATGGAAATACTGGAAAACACAAAAAATTCTCTTCTAATGATATTACCCCAGAAGACAATAAATTCTTTTCCAACGAAATCTTCCGAAAACAGAAATATTTGCTTCCAACGAAATCAACCCAGAACACAAAAAATTCGCTTCCAACGAAGTGACTCCAGAGCACAGAAAACACGCTTCCAATGCAATGACCCCCTACTACAAAAATTTGCTTCCATGGAAATACCGGAAAACACAAAAAATTCTCTTCTAATGATATTACCCCAGAAGACAAAAAATTCTTTTCCAACGAAATCTCCTGAGAACCCAAATATTTGCTTCCAAAGATATCATCACAGAGCACAAAAAATTCGCTTCCAACGAAATCACCCTAAAACAGAAAAATACACTTTCAACGAAATCACCCGAGAACACAAAAAATTCGCTTCCAACGAAATCACCGCAGAACACAAAAAATTCCCTTGCAAGGAAATCTCCTGAGAACACAAATATTCGCTTCCAACGAAATCACCCCGGAGCACCAAAAAATTCGCTTCCAAAGAAATGACTCCAGAGCACACAAAACATGCTTCCAATGAAATGAGCACAGAACACAAAAAATTCCCTTCCAACGACATCACCCTAGAATATAAAACACTCGCTTCCTTTGAAAATTACCACAGAAGACAAAAAATTCGCTTCCAAACAAATCACCCAATTGCACAGAAAATTTGCTTCCAACGAAATTACCCCAGAATACAAAAAATTCGCTTGCAACGAAATCTTCCGAAAACACATATATTCCCTTCCAACGAAATCAACCAAGAACACAAAAAATTCGCTTCCAACGAAGTGACTCCAGAGCACAGAAAACACGCTTCCAAAGAAATGACCCGATATTTCAAAAATTTGCTTCTATCGAAATCACCCGAGAACACAAAAAATTCGCTTCGAACGAAATGACTCCAGAGCACAGAAAACATGCTTCCAATAAAATGACCCCATATTTCAAAAAATTGCTTCCATCGAAATCACCCAAGAACACAAAAAATTCGCTTCCAACTAAATTACCGAAGAACAAAAACAATTCACTTCCAAAGAAATCTCCTGATAACACAAATATTCGCTTCCAAAGAAATCATCCAAGGGCACAAAAAAAATTCGCTTCCAACAAAATCACCCTAGAACACAAAAAATTCCCTTTCAGTGAAATCACCCGAGAACACAAAAAATTCACGTCCAACGAAATTACCACAGAACAGAAAAAATTTGCTTTTATCGAAATCACCCCAGAACACAAAAAATTAGCTTTAAATGAAATCACCCGAGAACACAAAAAATTCGCTTCAAACGGAATCACCACAGAGCACAAAATATTCGATTCCAATGAAATGACTCCAAAGCACAGAAAACACGCTTCCAAAGAAAGGACCCCAGAACACAAAAAATTCGCTTCCAATGAAATCAACCTAGAACATAAAAAATTCGCTTTCAACGAAATCACCCGAGAATACAAAAAAATTCGCTTCCAACGAAATGACTCCAGAGCACAGAAAACACGCTTCCAATGAAATGACCCCCTATTTCAAAAATTTGCTTCCATTGAAAAAACTGGAGAACACAAAAAATATTCTTCCAAAGAGATTACCACTGAAGACAAAAAATTCTTTTCCAACGAAATCTCCTAAGAACACAAATATTCGCTTCCAAAGATATCATTCCAGAGCACAAAAAATTCGCTTCGAACAAAATCACCCTAGAACACAAAAAATTCCCTTTCAATGAAATCACCCAAGAACACAAATTTCACGTCCAACGAAATTAACCCAGAACACAAAAAATTCGATTGCAACAAAATCTTCTGAGAACACTTATATTCACTTCCAACCAAATCACCACAGAACACAACAAATTAGCTTCCAAAGAAATGACTCCAGAGCACAGAAAACACGCTTCCAACGAAATGAACCCTACTTCAAAAATTTGCTTCCATCGAAAACACCGGAGAACACAAAAAAATCTCTACCAACGATATTACCCCAGAAGACAAAAAATTCTTTTCCAACGAAATCTCCTGAGAACACAAATATTCGCTTCCAAAGATATCATCCCAGAGCACAGAAAATTCGCTTCCAACGAAATCACCCTAGAACACAAAAAATTCGCTTTCAACGAAATCTCCTGAGAACACATATATTCGCTTCCAACGAAATCACCACAGAGCACAAAAAATTCGCTTCCAACAAAATGACTCTACAGCACAGAAAACACGCTTCCAACGAAATGACCCCCTATTTCAAAAATTTGCTTCCATCGAAAACACCGGAGAGCACAAAAACATCTCTTCCAACGATATTACCCCAGAAGACAAAAAATTCTTTTCCAACGAAATCTCCTGAGAACACAAATATTCGCTTCCAAAGATATCATCCCAGAGCACAAAAAATTCGCTTCCAAAGAAATCACCCTAGAACACAAAAAATTCGCTTCCAACGAAATCTCCTGAGAACACATATATTCGCTTCCAACGAAATCACCCCAGAGCACAAAAAATTCGCTTCCAACAAAATGACTCTACAGCACAGAAAACACGCTTCCAACGAAATGACCCCCTATTTCAAAAATTTGATTCCATCGAAAAAACCGGAGAACACAAAAAATTCTTCCAACAATATTACCCCAGAAGACAAAAAATTCTTTTCCAATGAAATCTCCTGAGAACACAAATATTCGCTTCCACAGATATCATCACAGAGTAGAAAAAAATCGCTTCCAACGAAATCACCGTAGAACACAAAAATTCCCTTTCAACGAAATCACCCGAGAACACAAAAAATTTGCTTCCAACGAAATTACCCTAGAGCACAAAAAATTCGCTTCCAAAGATATGACTCCAGAGCACAGAAAGCATGCTTCCAATGAAATGACCCCTGAACACAAAAAATTCGCCTCCAACGAAATCACCCTAAAACATAAAAAATTCGCTTCCATCGAAATCACCACAGAAGAAAAAAAATTCGCTTCCAAACAAATCACCCCAGAGCACAAAAAATTCGCTTCGAACGAAGTTACCCTAGAACACAAAAATTCGCTTCCAACGAAATCACCCCAGAACACAAAAAATTCGCTTCCAACGAAATGACTCCAGAGAACAGAAAACACGCTTCCAACGCAATGACCCCCTACTTCAAAAATTTGCTTCCATGGAAATACCGGAAAACACAAAAAATTCTCTTCTAACGATATTACCCCAGAAGACAAAAAATTCTTTTCCAACGAAATCTCCTGAGAACACAAATATTCGCTTCCAATGAAATCACCCTAAAACAGAAAAATATCCTTTCAAAGAAATCACCCGAGAACACAAAAAATTCGCTTCCAACGAAATCACCGCAGAACACAAAAAATTCCCTCGCAACAAAATCTCCTGAGAACACAAATATTCGCTTCCAACGAAATCACCCCAGAGCACAAAAAAATTTGCTTCCAATGAAATGACTCCAGAGCAAACAAAACACGCTTCCAATGAAATGACCCCAGAACACAAAAAAATTCCCTTCCAACGAAATCACCCTAGAATATAAAACACTCGCTGCCTTCGAAATCACCACAGAAGACAAAAAATTCGCTTCCAACCAAATCACCCAAGAGCACAAAAAATTCCCTTCCAATGAAATCACCCTAGAACATAAAAAAATCGATTTCAACAAAATCACCCGAGAACACAAAAAATTTGCTTCCAACGAAATTACCCCAGAATACAAAAATTTGCTTGCAACGAAATCTCCCGAAAAACACATATATTCGCTTCCAACGAAATAAACTCAGAACACAAAAAATTCGCTTCCAACGAAGTGACTCCAGAGCACAAAAAACACGCTTCCAACGAAATGACCCGATATTTCAAAAATTTGCTTCCAACGAAATCACCCAAGAACACAAAAAATTCGGTTCCAATGAAATGACTCCAGAGCACAGAAAACACGCTTCCAACGAAATGACCCGGTATTTCAAAAATTTGCTTCCATCGAAATCACCCAAGAACACAAAAAATTCGCTTCCAACGAAATTACCCCAGAGCACAAAAAATTCACTTCCAACGAAATCTCCTGATAACACAAATATTTGCTTCCAAAGAAATCATCCCAGGGCACAAAAAAATTCGCTTCCAACAAAATCACCCTAGAACACAAAAAATTCCCTTTCAACAAAATCACCCGAAAACACAAAAAATTCACGTCCAACGAAATTACTACAGAACAGAAAAAATTCGCTTCTATTGAAATCACCCCAAACACAAAAAATTCCCTTCCAAGAAAACCACCCTAGATCATAAAACACTCGCTTCCTTCGAAATCACCACAGAAGACAAACAATGCGCTTCCAACCAAATCACCTAAGAGCACAAAAAATTTGCTTCCAACAAAATCACCCTAGAACAAAAAAAATTCACTTGCAACGAAATCTCCTGAGAACACAAATATTCGCTTCCAACGAAATCACCCCAGAACACAACAAATTCGCTTCCAACGAAATGACTCCAGAGCACAGAAAACACGCTTCCAAGGAAATGACCACCTACTTTAAAAATTTGCTTCCATTGAAATCACCCAGGAACACAAAAAATTCGCGTCCAAAGAAATTACCCCGGAACACAAAAAATTCGCTTCCAACGA
The DNA here is from genome assembly GCF_030254825.1 of Meriones unguiculatus. Classification (NCBI taxonomy): domain Eukaryota; kingdom Metazoa; phylum Chordata; class Mammalia; order Rodentia; family Muridae; genus Meriones; species Meriones unguiculatus. The sequence continues at coordinate 70,720,856 of NC_083353.1, forward strand.
AATCTCCTGATAACACAAATATCTTCCAAAGAAATCATCCCAGAGAACAAAAAAATTCGCTTCCAACAAAATCACCCTAGAACTCAAAAAATTCGCTTTCAACGAAATCACCGGAGAACACTAAAAGTTCACTTCCAACAAAATTACCACAGAACAGAAAAAATTTGCTTCCATCGAAATCACCCCAGAACACAAAAAATTCGCTTCCAACGCAATCACGCTAGAACACAAAAAATGAGCTATAATCGAAATCACCTGAGAACACAAAAAATTCGCTTCCAACGAAATCACCCCAAGCACAAAAAATTCGCTTTCAATGAAATGAGCCCATACTTGAAAAATTTGCTTCATCGAAATCATCCGAGAACAAAAAAAATTCGCTTCCAACGAAATTACCCCAGAACACAAAAATTCGCTTCCAAGGAAATCACCCCAGAAGACAAAAAATTTGCTTCCAAAGAAATGACTCCAGAGCACAGAAAACACACTTCCAATGAAATCACCCCATACTTCAGAAAAATTCACTTCCAACTAAATTGCCCCAGAACACAAAAAATTCGCTTCCAACGAAATCAACCCAGAACAGAAAAAATTTGCTTATATCGAAATCACCCCTGAACACAAAAATATCACTTCCAATGACATCACCCCAACACAAAAAAATTTACTTCCAAAGAAATCAACCCAGAACACGAAAAATTTGCTTCTATCGAAATCACCCGAGAACAGAAAAAAATTCGCTTCAAAAAAATACCCCAGAACATAAAAAATTAGCTTCCAAAGAAATCACCAGGGAACACAAATATTTGCTTCCAACGAAATCACCCAGGAACATGAAAAATTCGCTTCCATCGAAATCACCCGAGAACACAAAAAAATTCGCTTCCAACGAAATCACCCCTGAGCACAAAAAATTCGCTTCCAACGAAATCACCCCAAGCACAAAAAATTCGCTTTCAATGAAATGAGCCCATACTTGAAAAATTTGCTTCATCGAAATCACCCGAGAACACAAAAAATTCGCTTCCAACGAAATTACCCCAGAACACAAAAATTCGCTTCCAAGGAAATCACCCCAGAACACAAAAAATTTGCTTCCAAAGAAATGACTCCAGAGCACAGAACACATGCTTCCAATGAAATCACCCCATACTTCAGAAAAATTCACTTCCAACTAAATTGCCCCAGAATACAAAATATTCGCTTCCAACGAAATCAACCAAGAACACAAAAAATTTGCTTCCATCGAAATCACCCGAGAACAGAAAAAATTTGCTTCTAACGAAATCACCCGGGAACACAAATATTAGCTTCCAATGAAATCACCCTAAAACCAAAAAATTCTTTTCCAACGAAATCTCCTGAGAACACAAATATTCGCTTCCAAAGAAATCACCCCAGAGCACCAAAAATTCGCTTCCAACGTAATTAACCTAAGGAAAAAAATTTCACTTTCAACGAAATCACCTGAGAACAGAAAAAATTCGTGTCCAATGAAATCAACCCAGAACACAAAAAATTCGCATCCAAAGAAATCACTCAGAACACAAAAATTTCCCTTCCAACGAAATGACTCCAAAACACAGAAAACACGCTTCCAATGAAATCACCCCAGAGCACAAAAAATTCGCTTCCAATGAAATCAACCTAGAACACAAAAAATTTGCTTCTATCCAAATCCCCTGAGAACAGAAAAAATTCGCTTCCAAAGAAATTACCCCAGAATACAAAAAATTCGCTTCCATCGAAATCCCCGCAGAGCACAAAAAAAATTGCTTCCAAAGAAATCACCCTAGAACACAAAAAATTCGCTTCCAACAAAATCACCCCAGAACACAAAAAATTTTCTTCCAAGGAAATGACTCCAATGCACAGAAAACATGCTTTCAACGAAATCACCCCATACTTCAAAAAAATCACTTTCAAAAAAATTGCCCCAGAACACAAAAAATTCCCTCCAACGAAATCAACCCAGAACACAAAATATTCGCTTCCATCAAAATCACCCCAGAACACAAAAAATTCGCTTCCATCGAAATCACCACAGGAAACAAAAAATTCGATTCCAAAGTAATTACCCCAGAACACAAAAATTGCTTCTATTGAAATTACCCCAGAACACAAAAAATTCACCTCCAAAGAAATCACCACAGAACACAAAAATTTTGCATCCAACGAAATGACTCCAGAGCACAGAAAACACGCTTCCAACAAAATGACCTACTACTTCAAAAACTTGCTTACATCGAAAAAAAAAGGAGAAAACAAAAAATTCTCTTCCAACTATATTACCCCAGAATACATAAAATTCTTTTCCAACGAAATCTCCTGAGTACACAAATATTCGCTTTCAAAGATATCATCCCAGATACAAAAATTCGCTTCCAACAAAATTACCCCAGAACACAAAAAATTCGCTTGCAAAGAAATGTCCTGAGAAGACAAATATTCGCTTCCAAAGAAATCACCCCAGAGCACAAAAAATTCGCTTCCAACAAAATCACACCAAGCACAAAAAATTCGCTTTCAACGAAATCACCCCAGAACACAAAATATTCGCTTCCATCAAAATCACCCCAGAACACAAAAAATTCACTTCCACGAAATTACCCCAGAACACAAAAAATTCGCTCGAAAAGAAATGTCCTGAGAAGACACATATTCGCTTCCAAAGAAATCACCCCAGAGCACAAAAAATTCGCTTCCAACAAAATCACACCAAGCACAAAAAATTTGCTTTCAACGAAATGAGCCCATACTTCAAAAATTTGCTTCCATCGAAATCACCTAAGAACACAAAAAATTCGCTTCCAACGAAATGACCCCAGAACACAAAAATTCGCTTCCAACAAAATCACCCCAGAACACAAAAAATTTGATTCCAAAGAAATGACTCCAGAGCACAGAAAACACGCTTCCAATGAAATAACCCCATACTTCAAAAAAATTCGCTTCCAACTAAATTGCCCCAGAACACAAAAACTTTGCTTCCATCGAAATCACCCGAGAATAGAAAAAATTCGTTTCTAACGGAATCACCAGCAAACACAAATATTAGCTTCCAATGAAATCATCCTAAAGCACAAAAAAATTCGCATCCAACGAATTTACCCTAAGGCAAAAAAAAAAATTCACTTTCAACGAAATCACCTGAGAACACAAAAAATTAACGTCCAACGAAATCAACCCAGAACACAAAAAATTCGCATCCAAAGAAATCACCCAGAACACAGAAATTTCCCATCCAACGAAATGACTCCAAAACACAGAAAACACGCTTCCAATGAAATCACCCCAGAGCACAAAAAATTCGCTTCCAACAAAATCAACCCAGAACACAAAAAATGTGCTTCTACCCAAATCACCCGAGAACAGAAAAAATTTGCTTCCAAAGAAATTACCCCAGAACGGAAAATTTTTACTTCCATCGAAATCCCCCAGAACACAAAAAAATTCGCTTCCAACGAAATTCCCGCAGAGCACAAAAAAATTGCTTCCAAAGAAATCACCCTAGAACACAAAAAATTCTCTTCCAACAAAATCACCCCAGAACACAAAAAATTTGCTTCCAAGGAAATGACTCCAATACACAGAAAACATGCTTCCAACGAAATCACCCCATACTTCAAAAAAAAAAATCACTTTCAACAAAATTGCCCCAGAACACAAAAAATTCTCTTCTAACGAAATCAACCCAGAACACAAAATATTCGCTTCCATCAAAATCACCCCAGAACACAAAAAATTCGTTTCCATCGAAATCACCCCAGAAAACAAAAAATTCGATTCCAAAGTAATTACCCCAGAACACAAAAATTGCTTCTATTGAAATTACCCCAGAACACAAAAAATTTCCTTCCAAAGAAATCACGATAGAACACAAAAATTTTGCATCCAACGAAATGACTCCAGAGCACAGAAAACACGCTTCCAACAAAATGACCTACTACTTCAAAAACTTGCTTCCATCGAAAAAAAAGGAGAAAACAAAAAATTCTCTTCCAACGATATTACCCCAGAAGACAAAAAATTCACTTCCAACTAAATCTCCTGAGAACACAAATATTCGCTTCCAAAAATATCATCCCAGAGCACAAAAAATTCGCTTCCAACGAAATCACCCTAGAACGCAAAAATTCCCTTTCAACGAAATCACCCGAGAACACAAAAAATTTGCTACCAACGAAATCACCCCAGAGCACAAAAATTCGCTTCCAACGAAATGACTCCAGAGCACAGAAAACACGCTTCCAACGAAATGACCCCGTATTTCAAAAATATGCTTCCATCGAAAAAAACGGAGAACACAAAAAATTCTCTTCCAACGATATTACCCCAGAAGACAAAAAATTCGCTTCCAATGAAATCACCTGGGAACACAAATATTCGCTTTCAACGAAATCACCCGAGAACACAAAAAATTTGCTTCCAAAGAAATCACCCCAGAGCACAAAAAATTGTCTTCCAACGAATGACTCCAGAGCAATGAAAACATGCTTCCAACGAAATGACCCCCTACTTCAAAAATTTGCTTCAATCGAAAAAACCAGAGAACACAAAAAATTCGCTTCCAACGAAATCACCCCAGAACACAAAAAATTCGCTTCCAACTAAATGACTCCAGAGCACAGAAAACACACTTCCAACGAAATGACCCCCTACTTCAAAAATTTGCTTCCATCGAAAAAACCGGAGAACACAAAAATTCTCTTTCAACGAAATTACCCCAGAAGACAAAAAATTCTTTTCTAACAAAATCTCCTGAGAACACAAATATTCGCTTCCAACGAAATCACCCCAGAGCACAAAAAACACGTTTCCAGCGAAATGACTCCAGGGCACAGAAAACACGCTTCCAACGAAATGACCCCATACTTCAAAAACTTGCTTCCATCGAAATCACCCGAGAACACAAAAAATTCGCTTCCAAAGATACTACCCCAGACCAATAAAAATTCATTTTCAACGAAATCTCCTGAGAACACAAATATTCGCTTTCAAAGATATCATCCCAGAGCACAAAAAAATCGCTTCCAACGAAATCACCCTAGAACACAAAAGATTCCCTTTCAACGAAATCACCTGAGAACACAAAAACTTCGTTTCCAACGAAATTATCCTAGAGCACAAAAAATTCGCTTCCAATGAAATGGCTCTAGAGCACAGAAAACACGCTTCCAAAGAAATGACCCCCTACTTCAAAAATTTGCTTCCATCGAAAAAAACGGAGAACACAAAAAAGTCGCTTGCAATGAAATTGCCCCAGAAAAAATAAATCGCTCGTAACGAAATCTTCTGAGAACACAAATATTCGCTTCCAACTAAATCTCCACAGAACACAAAAAATTCGGTTCCAACAAAATGACTCCAGGTCACAGAAAACACGCTTCCAACGACATGACCCCATACTTCAAAAATTTGCTTCCATCGAGATCACCCAAGAACACAAAAAATTCGCTTCCAAAGAAATTACCCCAGAACAAAAAAAAAATCGCTTCCAACAAAATCTCCTGAGAACACAAATATTCGCTTCCAAAGAAATCATCCCAGAGCACAAAAAATTCGTTTCCAACGAATTCACCATAGAACACAAAAAATTCCCTTCAACGAAACCACCCGAGAACACAAAAAATTCGCGTCCAACGAAATTACCCCACAATAGAGAAAATTTACTTCCAACCATATCAATCCAGAGCACAAAAAATTGCCTTCCAATAAAATCACCCGAGTACGCAAATATTTGCTAACAACGAAATTACCCCAGAACAGAAAAAATTTGCTTCCATCGAAATCACCCCAGAACACAAAAATTTCACTTCCAACGAAATCACCCCAGAACACAAAAAAATCTCTTCCAACGATATTACCCCAGAAGACAAAAAATTCGCTTCCAACGAAAGCTCCAGAAAACACAAATATTTGCTTCCAAAGAAATCACCCCAGAGCACAAAAAATTCGCTTTCAACGAAATGACTCCTTAACACAGAAAACACACTTCAAAAAGTCACCCAGGAACACAAAAAAAATTCGCTTCCAATGAAACAATTCCAGAGCACAAAATATTCTCTACCAACGAAATGACTCCAGAGCACAGAAAAGACGCTTCCAAGGAAATGACCCCAGAACACAAAAAATTTGCTTCCAAAGTAATTACCACAGAACACAAAAAATTCGCTTCCAACAAAATCACCCGGAACACAAACATTCGCTTCCAACAAAATGACTCCAGAACACAGAAAACAAGCTACTAACGAAATCACCCCATACTTCAAAATCACTTCCAAAGAAATTACCCCAGAACAGAAAAAATTTGCTTCCAACGAAATCAACCCAGAGCACAAAAAATTCCCTTCCAAAGAAATCAACCTAGAGCACTCAAAATTCGCTATCAACGAAATCACCCCAGAACAAAAAAAATTCGTGTCCAACGAAATCAACCCAGAAAACAAAAAATTTCCTTCCAACGAAATTACCCCAGAACACAAAAAATCCGCTTCCAACAAAATCACCCCAGAGCACAAAAAATTTGCTTCCAACGAAATTACTCCAGAGCACAAGAAAACACGCTTCCAAGTAAAGACCTCCTGAGCACAAAAAATTCGCTTCCAACAAAATCACCCTAGAACATAAAAAATTCGCTTTCAAATAAATCACCCGAGAACACAAAAAATTCGCTTCCAAAGAACTGACTCCAGAGCACAGAAAACACGTTTCGAACGAAATGATACCATACTTCAAAAATTTGCTTCCATCAAAATCACCTGAGAATACAAAATATTCTCTTCCAACGAAATTACCCCAGAACACAAAAAAATTCGCTTCCAAAGAAATCAACCCAGAACACAAAAAATTCACTTCCAACGAAATCACCCCAGAACACAAAAAATTTGGTTCCAATGAAATAACTGCAGAGCACAGAAAACACGCTTCCAATGAAAGGACCCCAGAAGACAAAAAATTCGCTTCCAAAGAAATCACCATAGAACATAAAAAATTCGCTTTCAACGAAATCACCCGAGAACACAAAAAATTCCCTTTCAACGAAATCACCTTAGAACACAAATAATTCGCTTGCAATGAAATCTCCTAAGAACACAAATATTCGCTTCAAACGAATTCACCCCAGAGCAAAAAGAATTCCCTTCCAACGAAATGACTCCAGAGCACAGAAAACATGCTTCAAAAGAAATGACCCCATACTTCAAAAATTTACTTCCATCGAAAAAACCGGAGAACACAAAAAATTCGCTTGCAACGAAATCTTCATAGAACACAAATATTCGCTGCCAACGAAATCACCTGAGAACACAAAAAATTTGCTTGCAACAAAATCTCCTTAGAAGAAAATATTCGCTTCCAAGGAAATCACCCCAGAGCACAAAAAATTCGCTTCCAAAGGAATCACTCTTAAACATAAAAAATTCGCTGCCAACGAAATGACTCCAGAGCACAGAAAACACGTTTCCAACAAAATGACCCCAAACTTCAAAAATTTGCTTCCATTGAAATCATCCGAGAACATAAAAAATTTGCTTCCAACGAAATTACCCCAGAACCCAAAAAATTCGCTTGCAACAAAATCGTCTGAGAACACATATATTCGCTTCCAACGGAATCACACCAGAACACAAAAAATTCGCTTCCAACTAAATGACTCCAGAGCACAGAAAACATGCTTCCAAAGAAAAGACCCCATACTTCAAAAATTTGCTTCCATCGAAATCACCCGAGAACACAAAAAATTCGCTTCCAAAGAAATCACCCCAGAGCACAAAAAATTCGCTTCCAACCAAATGACTCCTGAGCACAGAAAACACGCTTCCAACGAAATGACCACATACTTCAAAAATTTGCTTCCATCGAAATCACCCCAGAACACAAAAAATTCGCTTCCAACAAAATCTCCTAAGAACACAAATATTCGCTTCCAAAGAAATCACCCCAGAACACAAAAAATTCGCTTGCAATGAAATCTCCTGAGAACACAAATATTCGCTTCCAACGAAATCACCGCAGAGCACAAAAAATTCGCTTCCAATGAAATGGCTCCAGAGCACAGAAAACACGCTTCCAACGAAATGACCCCCTACTTCAAAAATTTGCTTCCATCGAAAAAACCGGAGAACACAAAAAAGTCGCTTGCAATGAAATTGCCGCAGAAAAAATAATTCGCTCGTAACGAAATCTTCTGAGAACACAAATATTCGCTTCCAACTAAATCTCCACAGAACACAAAAAATTCGGTTCCAACAAAATGACTCTAGGTCACAGAAAACACGCTTCCAACGACATGACCCCATACTTCAAAAATTTGCTTCCATCGAGATCACCCAAGAACACAAAAAATTCGCTTCCAAAGTAATTACCCCAGAACAAAAAAAAATCGCTTCCAACAAAATCTCCTGAGAACACAAATATTCGCTTCCAAAGAAATCATCCCAGAGCACAAAAAATTCGTTTCCAACGAATTCACCATAGAACACAAAAAATTCCCTTCAACGAAATCACCCAAGAACACAAAAAATTCGCGTCCAACGAAATTACCCCACAATAGAGAAAATTTACTTCCAACCATATCAATCCAGAGCACAAAAAATTGCCTTCCAATAAAATCACCCGAGTACGCAAATATTTGCTAACAACGAAATTACCCCAGAACAGAAAAAATTTGCTTCCATCGAAATCACCCCAGAACACAAAAATTTCACTTCCAACGAAATCACCCCAGAACACAAAAAATCTCTTCCAACGATATTACCCCAGAAGACAAAAAATTCGCTTTCAACGAAAGCTCCAGAAAACACAAATATTTGCTTCCAAAGAAATCACCCCAGAGCACAAAAAATTCGCTTTCAACGAAATGACTCCTTAACACAGAAAACACACTTCAAAAAGTCACCCAGGAACACAAAAAAAATTCGCTTCCAATGAAACAATTCCAGAGCACAAAATATTCTCTACCAACGAAATGACTCCAGAGCACAGAAAAGACGCTTCCAAGGAAATGACCCCAGAACACAAAAAATTTGCTTCCAACGTAATTACCACAGAACACAAAAAATTCGCTTCCAACAAAATCACCCGGAACACAAATATTCGCTTCCAACAAAATGACTCCAGAACACAGAAAACAAGCTACTAACGAAATCACCCCATACTTCAAAATCACTTCCAACGAAATTACCCCAGAACAGAAAAAATTTGCTTCCAACGAAATCAACCCAGAGCACAAAAAATTCCCTTCCAAAGAAATCAACCTAGAGCACTCAAAATTCGCTTTCAACGAAATCACCCCAGAACAAAAAAAATTCGTGTCCAACGAAATCAACCCAGAAAACAAAAAATTTCCTTCCAACGAAATTACCCCAGAACACAAAAAATTCGCTTCCAACAAAATCACCCCAGAGCACAAAAAATTTGCTTCCAACGAAATGACTCCAGAGCACAAGAAAACACGCTTCCAACTAAAGACCTCCTGAGCACAAAAAATTCGCTTCCAACAAAATCACCCTAGAACATAAAAAATTCGCTTTCAAATAAATCACCCGAGAACACAAAAAATTCGCTTCCAAAGAACTGACTCCAGAGCACAGAAAACACGTTTCGAACGAAATGATACCATACTTCAAAAATTTGCTTCCATCAAAATCACCTGAGAATACAAAATATTCTCTTCCAACGAAATTACCCCGGAACACAAAAAAATTCGCTTCCAAAGAAATCAACCCAGAACACAAAAAATTCACTTCCAACGAAATCACCCCAGAACACAAAAAATTCACTTCCAACGAAATTACCCCAGAACACAAAAAATTCGCTTGTAATGAAATCTTCTGAGCACACATATATTTGCTTCCACAGAAATCATCGCAGAGCACAAAAAAATTCGCTTCCAACGAAATCTCCCTAGAACACAAAAAATTCCCTTTCAACGAAATCACCCGAGAACACAAAAAATTCCCTTTCAACGAAATCACCTTAGAACACAAATAATTCGCTTGCCATGAAATCTCCTAAGAACACAAATACTCGCTTCAAACGAATTCACCCCAGAGCAAAAAGAATTCCCTTCCAACGAAATGACTCCAGAGCACAGAAAACATGCTTCAAAAGAAATGACCCCATACTTCAAAAATTTACTTCCATCGAAAAAACCGGAGAACACAAAAAATTCGCTTGCAACGAAATCTTCATAGAACACAAATATTCGCTGCCAACGAAATCACCTGAGAACACAAAAAATTTGCTTGCAACAAAATCTCCTTAGAAGAAAATATTCGCTTCCAAGGAAATCACCCCAGATCACAAAAAATTCGCTTCCAAAGAAATCACTCTTAAACATAAAAAATTCGCTGCCAACGAAATGACTCCAGAGCACAGAAAACACGTTTCCAACAAAATGACCCCAAACTTCAAAAATTTGCTTCCATTGAAATCATCCGAGAACATAAAAAAATTGCTTCCAACGAAATTACCCCAGAACCCAAAAAATTCGCTTGCAACAAAATCGTCTGAGAACACATATATTCGCTTCCAACGGAATCACACCAGAACACAAAAAATTCGCTTCCAACTAAATGACTCCAGAGCACAGAAAACATGCTTCCAAAGAAAAGACCCCATACTTCAAAAATTTGCTTCCATCGAAATCACCCGAGAACACAAAAAATTCGCTTCCAAAGAAATCACCCCAGAGCACAAAAAATTCGCTTCCAACCAAATGACTCCTGAGCACAGAAAACACGCTTCCAACAAAATGACCACATACTTCAAAAATTTGCTTCCATCGAAATCACCCCAGAACACAAAAAATTCGCTTCCAACAAAATCTCTTGAGAACACAAATATTCGCTTCCAACGAAATCACCCCAGAACACAAAAAATTCGCTTGTAATGAAATCTCCTGAGAACACAAATATTCGCTTCCAACGAAATCACCGCAGAGCAGAAAAAATTCGCTTCCAATGAAATGGCTCCAGAGCACAGAAAACACGCTTCCAACGAAATGACCCCCTACTGCAAAAATTTGCTTCCATCGAAAAAACCGGAGAACACAAATAAGTCGCTTGCAATGAAATTGCCCCAGAAAAAATAATTCGCTCGTAACGAAATCTTCTGAGAACACAAATATTCGCTTCCAACTAAATCTCCACAGATCCCAAAAAATTCGCTTCCAACGAAACCAACCCAGAGCACAAAAAATTCACTTCCAACGAAAAGACTCCAGAGCACAGAAAACATGCTTCCAACGAAATGACCACCTACTTCAAAAATTTACTCCCATTGAAAAAAACGGAGAACACAAAAGTTCTCTTCCAACGATATTACCCCAGAACACAAAAAATTCACTTGCAATGAAATCTCCTGAGAACACAAATATTCGCTTCCAACGAAATCACCGCAGAGCACAAAAAATTCGCTTCCAACGAAATGACTCCAGAGCACCGAAAACACGCTTCCAATGAAATGACCCCCTACTTCAAAAATTTGCTTCCATCGAAAAGACCGTAGTACACAAAAAATTCTCTTTTAAAGATATTACCACAGAAGACAAAAAAATCTTTTCCAAGGAAATCTCCTGAGAACACCAATATTCACTTCCAAAGATATCATCCCAGATCAGAAAAAAATTGCTTCCAATTAAATCACCCTAGAACACAAAAATTCCCTTTCAACGAAATCACCCGAGAACACAAAAAATTCGCTTCCAACGAAATCACCACAGAGCACAAAAAATTCGCTTCCAAAGAAATGACTCCAGGGCACAGAAAACATGATTCCAACGAAATGACCCCATATTTCAAAAATTCGCTTCCATCGAAATCCCCAGAGAACACAAAAAATTCGCTTTCAATGAAATCACCCCAACACACAAAAAATTTACTTCCAAAGAAATCAACCCAGAACACGAAAAATTTGCTTCTATCGAAATTACCCGAGAACAGAAAAAAAATCGCTTCTAACAAAAATACCCCAGAACATAAAAAATTAGCTTCCAACGAAATCAACAGGGAACACAAATATTTGCTTCCAACGAAATCACCCAGGAACATAAAAAATTCGCTTCCATCGAAATCACACGAGAACACAAAAAAATTCGCTTCCAACGAAATTACCCCAGAACACAAGAAATTCGCTTCCAATGAAATCACCCCAAAGGACAAAAAATTCGCTTCCAACGAAATGTCCCTATACTTCAAAAATTTGCTTCCATCGAAATTACCTGAGAAGACAAAAAATTCGCTTGCAAAGAAATCTCCTGAGAAGACAAATATTCGCTTCCAAAGAAATCACCCCAGAGCACAAAAAATTCGCTTCCAACGAAATCACCCCAAGCACAAAAAATTAGTTTTCAACGAAATGATTCCATACTTGAAATATTTGCTTCCATCGAAAAAACCGGAGAAAACAAAAATTTGATTCCAACGAAATTACCCCAGAACACAAAATTTCGCTTGCAACTAAATCTCCTGAGAACACAAATATTCGCTCCCAAAGAAAACATTACAGATCACAAAAAATTCATTTCCAACGAAATCACCCTAGAACACAAAAAATTCCCTTTCAACGAAATCACCCAAGAACACAAAATATTCGCTTCCAACGAAATCACCACATAGCACAAATAATTCGCTTCCAACAAAATGACTCCAGAGCACAGAAAAAACGCTTCCAATGAAATGACCCCAGAACACAAAAAATTCGCCTCCAACGAAATCACCCTAGAACATAAAAAATTCACTTCCATCGAAATCACCACAGAAGACAAAAAATTCGCTTCTAACCAAATCACCCCAGAGCACAAAAAATTCGCTTCGAATGAAATCACCCTAGAACATAAAAAATTCCCTTTTAACGAAATCACCCGAGAACACAAAAAATTCACGTCCAACGAAATTACCACAGAACACAAAAAATACGCTACCAACGAAATCACCCTAGAACATAAAAAATTCGCTTTCAACGAAATCACCCGAGAACACAAAATATTCGCTTCCAACGAAATCACCCCAGAGCACAAAAAATTCGCTGCCAACGAAATGACTCCAGAGCACAGAAAACACGCTTCCAACGAAATGACCCCATACTTCAAAAATTTGCTTCCATCGAAATCACCCAAAAACACAAAAAATTCGCTTCCAACGAAATTACCCCAGAACACAAAGAATTCGCTTGCAACGAAATCTTCTGAGCACACATATATTCGCTTCCACAGAAATCATCGCAGAGCACCAAAAAATTCGCTTCCAACGAAATCACCCGAGAACACAAAAAATTCCCTTTCAACGAAATCACCTAAGAACACAAATAATTCGCTTGCAATGAAATCTCCTAAGAACACAAATATTCGCTTCAAACGAATTCACCCCAGAGCAAAAAAAATTCCCTTCCAACGAAATTACTCCAGAGCACAGAAAACATGCTTCAAAAGAAATGACCCCATACTTCAAAAATTTACTTCCATCCAAAAAACCGGAGAACACAAAAAATTCGCTTGCAACGAAATCTTCATAGAACACAAATATTCGCTGCCAACGAAATCACCCGAGAACACAAAAAATTTGCTTGCAACGAAATCTCCTGAGAAGAAAATATTCGCTTCCAACGAAATCACCGCAGAGCACAAAAAATTCGCTTCCAAAGAAATGACTCCAGAGCACAGAAAACACGCGTCCAACGAAATGACCCTCTACTTCAAAAATTTGCTTCCATCGAAAAGACCGTAGTACACAAAAAATTCTCTTTTAAAGATATTACCCCAGAAGACAAAAAAATCTTTTCCAAGGAAATCTCCTGAGAACACCAATATTCACTTCCAAAGATATCATCACAGATCAGAAAAAATTGCTTCCAATTAAATCACCCTAGAACACAAAAATTCCCTTTCTACGAAATCACCCGAGAACACAAAAAATTCGCTTCCAACGAAATCACCACAGAGCAAAAAAATTCGCTTCCAAAGAAAAGACTCCAGAGCACAGAAAATATGATTCCAATGAAATGACCCCATATTTCAAAAATACGCTTCCATCGAAATCCCCAGAGAACACAAAAAATTCGCTTCCAACGAAATCACCGCAGAGCACAAAAAATTCGCTTCCAACGAAATGACTCCAGAGCACAGAAAAGAAGCTTCAAATGAAATTACCCCAGAACACAAAAAATTCGCTTCCAACGAAATCACCCTAGAACATAAAAAATTCGCTTCCATCGAAATCACCACAGAAGACAAAAAATTCCCTTCCAACCAAATCACCCCAGAGCTCAAAAAATTCGCTTTTACGAAATTACCCTAGAACATAAAAAATTCGCTTTCAACGAAATCACCCGAGAACACAAAATATTCGCTTCCAAAGAAATCACCGCAGAGCCCAAAAAATTAGCTGCCAACGAAAAGTCTTCAGAGTACAGAAAACACGCTTCCAAAGAAATGATCCCATACTTCAAAAATTTGCTTCCATCGAAATCACCCAAGAACACCAAAAATTCGCTTCAAACGAAATTACCCCAAAACACAAAAAATACGCTACCAACGACATGAACCCATAACACAAAAAATTTGCTTATATCGAAATCACCCGAGAACAGAAAAAATTCGCTTCCAAAGAAATTACGCCAGACCACCAAAAATTCGCATCCAATGAAATCACACGAGAACAAAAATATTAGCTTCCAACGAAATCACGCTACAACATAAAAAAAATCGCTTCCATCGAAATCACCCTAGAAAACAAAAAAATTCGCTTCCAACGAAATTACCTCAGAACAGAAGAAATTCCCTTCCAACGAAATGGCTCCAGAGTATAAAAAACACGCTTCCAATGAAATGACCCCCTACTTCAAAAATTTGCTTCCATCGAAAAAACCAGAGAACACAAAAAATTCGCTTCCAACGAAATCACCCTAGAACACAAAAAATTCGCTTCCAATAAAATCACCCCAGAACACAAAAAATTTGCTTCCAAAGAAATCACCACAGAGCACAAAAAATTCGCTTTCAACGAAATCACCCTAAGGCAAAAAAAATTCACTTTCAACGAAATCACCCGAGAACACAAAAAATTCACATACAACGAAATTACCGGAGAATTGAAAAAATTTACTTCCAACCAAATCAACCTAGAGCACAAAAAATTCCCTTCCAACAAAATCACCCGAGAACACAAATATTGGCTTCCCACGAAATTACCCCAGAAAGGAAAAAGTTTGCTTCCATCGAAATCACCCCAGAACACAAAAAAATCGCTTCCAACGAAATCACCCCAACACACAAAAAATTTACTTCCAAAGAAATCAACCCAGAACACGAAAAATTTGCTTCTATTGAAATCACCCGAGAACAGAAAAAAATTCGCTTCCAACAAAAATACCCCAGAACATGAAAAATTAGCTTCCAACGAAATCACCAGGGAACACAAATATTTGCATCCAACGAAATCACCCAGGAACATAAAAAATTCGCTTCCAACGAAATGTCCCTATACTTCAAAAATTTGCTTCCATCGAAATTACCTGAGAACACAGAAAATTCGCTTCCAACGAAATTACCCCAGAACACAAAAAATTCGCTTGCAAAGAAATCTCTTGAGAAGACAAATATTCGCTTCCAACGAAATCACCCCAAGCACAAAAAATTCGCTTTCAATGAAATGAGCCCATACTTGAAAAATTTGCTTCATCGAAATCACCCGAGAACACAAAAAATTCGCTTCCAAAGAAATTACCCCAGAACACAAAAATTCGCTTCCAAGGAAATCACCCCAGAACACAAAAAATTTGCTTCCAAAGAAATGACTCCAGAGCACAGAAAACATGCTTCCAATGAAATCACCCCATACTTCAGAAAAATTCACTTCCAACTAAATTGCCCCAGAACACAAAAAATTCGCTTCCAACGAAATCAACCCAGAACACAAAAAATTTGCTTCCATCGAAATCACCCGAGAACAGAAAAAATTCGCTTCTAACGAAATCACCCGGGAACACAAATATTAGCTTCCAATGAAATCACCCTAAAATCAAAAAATTCTTTTCCAACGAAATCTCCTGAGAACACAAATATTCGCTTCCAAAGAAATCACCCCAGAGCACCAAAAATTCACTTCCAACGAAATAACCCTAAGGAAAAAAATTTCACTTTCAACGAAATCACCTGAGAACACAAAAAATTCGTGTCCAATGAAATCAACCCAGAACACAAAAAATTCGCATCCAAAGAAATCACTCAGAACACAAAAATTTCCCTTCCAACGAAATGACTCCAAAACACAGAAAACACGCTTCCAATGAAATCACACCAGAGCACAAAAAATTCGCTTCTATCCAAAACACCTGAGAACAGAAAAAATGCGCTTCCAAAGAAATTACCCCAGAATACAAAAAATTCGCTTCCATAGAAATCCCCGCAGAGCACAAAAAAAATTGCTTCCAAAGAAATCACCATAGAACACGAAAAATTCGCTTCCAACAAAATCACCCCAGAACACAAAAAATTTGCTTCCAAAGAAATGACTCCAATGCACAGAAAACACGCTTCCAACGAAATGACCCCAGAACAAAATCACCCCATAATTCAAAAAAATCGCTTTCAAAAAATTGCCCAAGAACACAAAAAATTATCTTCCAACGAAATCAACCCAGAACACAAAATATTCGCATCCATCAAAATCACCCCAGAACACAAAATTTCACTTCCACGAAATTACCCCAGAACAGAAAAAATTCGCTTGCAAAGAAATGTCCTGAGAAGACAAATATTCGCTTCCAAAGAAATCACCCCAGAGCACAAAAAATTCGCTTCCAACAAAATCACACCAAGCACAAAAAATTCGCTTTCAACGAAATGAGCCCATACTTCAAAAATTTGCTTCCATCGAAATCACCTAAGAACACAAAAAATTCGCTTCCAACGAAATCACCCCAGAACACAAAAAATTTGATTCCAAAGAAATGATTCCAGAGCACAGAAAACACGCTTCCAATGAAATCACCCCATACTTCAAAAAAATTCGCTTCCAACTAAATTGCCCCAGAACACAAAAAATTCGCTTCCAACGAAATCAACCCAGAACACAAAAAATTTGCTTCCATCGATATCACCCGAGAACACAAAAAATTCGCTTCCAATGAAATGACTCCAGAGCACAGAAAACACACTTCCAACGAAATGACCCCCTACTTAAAAAATTCGCTTCCATCGAAAATACCGGAGAACACAAAAATACGCTTCCAACGAAATTACCCCAGAACACAAAAACTCACTTTCAACGAAATCACCCGAGAACACAAAAAATTCGCTTCCAACGAAATCACCCCAGAGCACAAAAAATCGCTTCCAACGAAAACACCCTAGAACATAAAAATTCGCTTCCATCGAAATCACTACAGAAGCCAAAAAACTCGCTTCCAAACAAATCACCCCAGAGCAAAAAAATATTCACTTCCAACGAAATCACCCTAGCACACAAAAAATCACCCCAGGGCACGAAAAATTCGCTTCCAAAGAAATGACTCCAGAGCACAGAAAACACGCTTCCAACGATATGACCCCATACTTCAAAAATTTGCTTCCACCGAAATCACCTGAGAACACAAAAAATTCTCTTTCAAAGATATTACCCCAGAAGACAAAAAATTCTTTTCCAATGAAATCTCCTGAGAACACAAATATTCTCTTCCAAAGATATCCTCCTAGAGCACAAAAAATTCGCTTCCAACAATAACACGCCAGAGCACAAAAAAATTCTTTTCCAACGAAATCACCCCAGAACACAAAAAAAATCACCCCAGAACACAAAAAAAATCCCTTCCAACGAAATGACTCCAGAGCACAGAAAACACGCTTCCTATGGAATGACCCCCTACTTAAAAAATTCGCTTCCATCAAAGAAACCGGAGAACACAAAAATACGCTTCCAACGAAATTACCCCAGAACACAAAAAATTCGCTTGCAATGAAATCTCCTGAGAACACAAATATTCGCTTCCAACGAAATCACCCCAGAGCACAAAAAATTCGCTACCAAAGAAATGACTCCAGAGCACAGAAAACACGCTTCCAACGAAATGACCCTCTACTTAAAAAATTTGCTTCCATCGAAAAAACCGGAGAACACAAAAAATTCGCTTACAAAGAATTACCGCAGAACCCAAAAATTTCGCTTGCAACGAAATGTCCTGAGAACTCAAATATTAGCTTCCAAAGAAATCACCCCAGAGCACAAAAATTTGCTTCCAAAGAAATGACTCCAAAGCATAGAAAACATGCTTCCATGGAAATGACCCCATATTTCAAAAATTTGCTTCCATCGAAATCACTTGAGAATACAAAAAATTAGCTTCCAACGAAATTACCCCAGAACAAAATAAATTCGCTTGCAACGAAATCTCCTGAGAACACAGATATTCGCTTCCAAAGAAATCATCCCAGAGCAAAAAAAAGTTCGCTTCCAACGAAATCACCCTAGAACACAAAAAATTCCCTTTCGATGAAATCACCCGAGAACAAAAAAATTCATTTCCAACGAAATCACCCTAGAACACAAAAAATTTCCTTTCAACGATATCACACTAGAACACAAAAAATTCGCTTCCAACGAAATCACCCCAAAGAACAAAAAATTCCCTTCCAAAGATCTGACTCCAGAGCACAGAAAACAAGCTTCCAACGAAAAGTCCCCCTATTTCAAAAATTTGCTTCCAACGAAATCACCCCAGAAAACAAAAAATTCGCTTCCAACGAAATGACTCGAGAGCACAGAAAACACGCTTCCAACGAAATGACCCCCTGCTTCAAAAATTTGCTTCCATCAAAAAAACCGAAGAAAACAAAAAATTCGCTTGCAACGAAATCATCTTAGAACACAAATATTCGCTTCCAACAAAATGACTCCAGAGCATAGAAAACACGCTTCGAACGAAATGATACCATACTTCAAAAATTTGCTTCCATTGAAATGACCCGAGAACACAAAAAATTCACTTCCAACGAAATTACCCCAGAACATAAAAAATTTACATCCAACGAAATGACCCCAGAACACAAAAAATTGCTTCCAACGAAATTACCACAGAACACAAAAAATTTGCTTCCATGAAATCACCCCAAAACACAAAAAATTCGCTTCCAACGAAATGACTCCAGAGCATAGAAAACACACTTCCAACGAAATGACCCCATATTTCAAAAATTTGCTTCCATTGAAAAAACCGGAGAAAACAAAAAATTCGCTTCCAACGAAATCTTCTGAGAACACGAATAATCGCTTCCAACGAAATCACCCCAGAACACAAAAAATTCGCTTTTAAACGGAATGACTCCAGAGCACAGAATATACGCTCCCAAAGAAATGATCCCATACTTCAAAAATTTGCTTCCATTGAAATCACCCGGGAACACAAAAAATTTGCTTCCAACGAAATCACCCCAGAACACAAAAAATTAGTTTCCAACATAATGACTCCAGAACAGAGAAAACACGGTTCCAACGAAATGACCCCATATTTCAAAAATTTGCTTCCATCGAAATCACCCGAAAACACAAAAAATTCGCTTCCAACGAAATTACCCCAGAACACAATAAATTCGCTTAAAACAATCTCTCCTGAGAACACAAATATCTGCTTCCAAAGAAATCATCCCAGAGCACAAAAAAATTCGCTTCCAACGAAATCACCCTGGAACACAAAAATTCCCTTTCGACAAAATCACCCGAGAACACAAAAAATTAGCTTCCAACGAAATCACAGCAGAACACAAAAAATTCGCTTCCAAACAAATGACTCTAGAACCCAGAAAACAGGCTTCCAACGAAATGACCCCAGAACACCAAAAATTCCCTTTCAACGAAATCACAGGAGAACACAAAAAATTGACTTCCAACGAAATCACCACAGAGTACAAAAAATTCCCTTCCAACAAAATGACTCCATAGCACAGAAAACACGATTCCAACGAAATGACCCGAGAACACAAAAAATTCCCTTTCAACGAAATCACCCTAGAACACAAAAAAATTCCCTTTCAACGAAATCACCCTAGAATACAAAAAATTCACTTACGACGAAATCACCCGAGAACACAAAAAATTCATGTCCAACTAAATCACCCTAGAACACAAAAAATTCCCTTTCAACGAAATCACACTAGAGCACAAAAAATTCGCTTCCAACGAAATCACCCCAAAGCATAAAATATTCCCTTCCAAAGATATGACTCCAGAGCACAGAAAACAAGCTTCCAACGAAATGTCCCCCTACTTCAAAAATTTGCTTCCTTCGAAATCCCCCGAGAAGACAAAAAATTCGCTTCCTACGAAATTACCCCAGAACTCACAAAATTCGCTTCCAACGAAATCACTCCAGAGCACCAAAAATTCTCTTCCAACCAAGTGACTCCAGAGCACAGAAAACACGCTCCCAACGAAATGATCCCATACTTCAAAAATTCGCTTCCAACGAAATTACGCCAGAACACAAAAAATTTGCTTGCAACACAATCTTCTGAGAACAATATATTCTCTTCCAACGAAATTACCCCAGAACACAAAAAATTAGCTTCCAACATAATGACTCCAGAGCAGAGAAAACACGCTTCCGACGAAATGACCCCAGAACAAAAAAAATTCGCTTCCAACGAAATCACCGAGAACACGAAAAATTCCCTTTAAACGAAATCATCTGAGAACACAAAAAATTTGCTTCCAACGAAATCACCCCAGAGCACAAAAAATTCCCTTCCAATGAAATGACTACAGAGCACTCCAGAAAACACGCTTCCAATGAAATGACCCCCTACTTCAAAAATTTGCTTCCATCGAAAAACCGAAGAACACAATAAATTCGCTTCCAACGATACCTCCTAAGAACACAAATATTTGCTTCCAAGGAAATCATCCCAGAGCACAAAAAAAATCGCTTCCAATGAAATCACCCTGGAACACAAAACATTCCCTTTCAACCAAATCACCCGAGAACACAAAAAATTCACATCCAACGAAATTACCACGGAATAGAAAAAATTTGCTTCCATCGAAATCACCCCTGAACACAAAAAATTCGCTTCCAACGAAATCACCCTAGAACACAAAAAATTAGCTTTAAAGGAAATCACGTGAGAACACAAAAAATTCGCTTTCAACGAAATTACCCCAGAACACAAAATATTCGCTTCCAACGAAATCTCCTGAGAACACAAATATTCGCTTCGAAAGAAATCATCCCAGAGCACAAAAAAAAAATTCGCTTCCAATGAAATCACCCTAGAACATAAAAATAATTCCCTTTCAAAGAAATCACCCGAGAACACAAAAAATTCGCTTCCAACGAAATCAACCCAGAGCACAAAAAATTCGCTTCCAACGAAATGACTCCAGAGCACTGAAAACACGCTTCCAACGAAATGACCTCCTACTTCAAAAATTTACTTCCATCGAAAAAACCGGAGAACAGAAAAAATTCGATTGCAATGAAGTCTTCTGAGAACACAAATATTCACTTCCAACGAAATCTCCCCAGAACACAAAAAATTCGCTTCCAACGAAATGACTCCAGAGCACAGAAAAAACGCTTCGAACGAAATGATACCATACTTCAAAAATTTGTTTCCATTGAAATCACCCGAGAACACAAAATATTCGCTTCCAACGAAATCACCCCAGAACACAAAAAATTGGCTTCCAACGAAATTACCCCAGAACACAAAAAATTCGCTTGCAAGGAAATCTTCTGAGAACACAAATATTTGCTTCCAAAGAAATCATCCCAGAGCACAAAAAAATTCGCTTCCAAGGAAATTACCCAAGAACACAAGAAAATCACTTCCAACGAAATTACCTGAGAACACAAAAATTTCGCTTCCAACAAAATCACCCCAGAGCAAAAAATTCGATTAAAATGAAATGACTCCAGAGCACAGAAAACACGCTTCCGAGGAAATGATCCAATACTTCAAAAATTGGCTTCCATCGAAATCACCCGAGAACACAAAAAATTCACTTCCAACGAAATTATCCCTGAACACAAAAAATGCGCTTCCAACGAAATCACCCCAGAGCACAAAAATTTTGCTTCCAACAAAGTGACTCCAGAGCACAGAAAACACGCTTCCAACGAAATGACTCTGTACTTCAAAAATTTGCTTCCATCGAAAAATCCTGAGAACACAAAAACTTCTCTTCCAACGAAATTACCCTAGAACATAAAAATTTCTCTTTCAAAGAAATTACCCAAGATCACAAAAATTAGCTTGCAATGAAATCTTCTGAGAACACATATATTCGCTTCCAACCAAATCACCCCAGAACAAAAAAAATTCGCTTCCAAAGAAATGCCTCTAGAGCACAGAAAACACTCTTCCAACGAAATGACCCCATATTTCAAAAATTTGCTTCCATTGAAATAATATAAGAACACAGAAAATTCTCTTCCAAAGATATTACCCAAGAAGACAAAAAATTCTTTTCCCACGAAATCACCAAAGAACACAGAAAATTCGCTTCCAATGAAATCACCCTAGAACACAAAAAAAAGTGCTTCCAACGAAATCACCCCTGAGCACCAAAAATTCCCTTCCAACGAAGTGACTCCAGAGCACAGAAAACAGGCTTCCAATGAAATGACCCCCTACTTCAAAAATTTGCTTCCATCAAAGAAAAAGGAGAACACAAAAAATTCACTTCCAACGATATTATCTCAGAAGAAAGAATTCTTTTCCAACGAAATCTCCTGAGAACACAAATATTCCCTCCAAAGATATCATCCCAGAGCACAAAAAATTCGCTTCCAACGAAATCATCCTAAAACATAAAAAATTCGCTTCCATCGAAATCACCACAGAAGACAAAAATTTCACTTCCAACAAAATCACTCCAGAGCACCAAAAATTCGCTTCCATCGAATTGACTCCACAGCACAGAAAACACGCTTCCAACGAAATGACTCCCTACTTCAAAAATTTGCTTCCATCGAAAAATCCTGAGAGCACAAAAATTTCTATTCCAACGATATTACCCCAGAACACAAAAAATTAGCTTCCAACGAAATCACCTGAGAACAAAAATATTCGATTCCAAAGAAAACATTCAAGAGCACAAAAAATTCGCTTCCAACATAATCAACCCAGAGCACAAAAAATTCGCTTCCAACAAAATGACTCCAGAGCACAGAAAACACGCTTCCAATGAAATGACCCCAGAACACAAAAAATTCACTTTCAACCAAATCACCCTAGAAAATAAAATATTCGCTTCCATCGAAATCACCATAGAAGACAAAAAATTCGCTTCCAAGCAAATCACTCCTGAGCACAAAAAATTTGCTTTCAATGAAATCACCCTAGAACATAAAAAATTCCCTTTCAATGAAATTACCCCAGAACACAAAAAATTAGCTTGCAATGAAATCTCCTGAGAACACAAATATTCGCTTCCAAAGAAAACATCCCAGAGCACAAAAAATTCGCTTCCAACGAAATCACCCCAGAACACCCAAAATTCCATTTCAAAGTAATCACCCCAGAACACAAAAAAATTCGCTTCCAACGAAATGACTCCAGAGCTCTGAAAACATGCTTCCAACGAAATGACCTCCTACTTCAAAAATTTACTTCCATCGATAAAACCAGAGAACAGAAAAAATTCGCTTGCAACGAAATCTTCTGAGAACACAAATATTTGCTTCCAACGAAATCTCCCCAGAACACAAAATATTCGCTTCCAACGAAATCAGCACAGAACACAAAATATTCGCTTTCAACGAAATGACCTCCTACTTCAAAATTTACTTCCATCGAAAAAACCGGAGAACAGAAAAAATTTGCTTGCAACGAAATCTTCTGAGAACACAAATATTCGCTTCCAACGAAATCTCCCCAGAACACAAAATATTCGCTTCCAACGAAATCACCACAGAACACAAAAAATTTGCTTCCAACGAAATGACTCCAGAGCACAGAAAACACGCATCCAAGAAAATGATCCCATACTTCAAAAATTGGATTCCATCGAAATCACCCGAGAACAAAAAAAAATTCACTTCCAACGAAATTATCCCAGAACACAGAACATGTGCTACCAACGAAATCACCCCAGAGCACAAAAAATTCGCTTCCAACGAAATGACTCCAGAGCACAGAAAACATGCTTCCAATGAAATGACTCCATTCTTCAAAAATTTGCTTCCATCAAAAATCCTGAGAGCACAAATATTTCTATTCCAACGAAATTACACCAGAACACAAAAAATTCGCTTCCAACGAAATCTCCTGAGAACACAAATATTCACTTCCAAAGAAAACATCCCAGAGCACAAAAAATTCGCTTCCAACGAAATCACCCTCGAACACAAAAAATTCCCTTTCAACGAAATCACCCGAGAATACAAAAAGTTCGCTTCAAACATAATCAACCCAGAGCACAAAAACTTTGCTTCCAAAAAAATGACTCCAGAGCATAGAAAACACGCTTCCAATGAAATGACTCCAGAATACAAAAAATTTGCTTTCAACGAAATCACCCTAGAACATAAAAAATTCCCTTTCAATGAAATTAGCCCAGAACACAAAAAATTCGCTTCCAACGAAATCTCCTGAGAACACAAATATTCGCTTCCAAAGAAAACATCCCAGATCACAAAAAATTCGCTTCCAACGAAATCACCCCAGAACACCAAAAATACCCTTTCAATGAAATAACCCCAGAACACAAAAAATTCGCTTCCAACAAATTCAACCCAGAGCACAAAAAATTCGCTTCCAACGAAATGACTCCAGAGCTCCGAAAACATGCTTCCAACGAAATGACCTCCTACTTCAAAAATTTACTTCCATCGAAAAAACCGGAGAACAGAAAAAATTCGCTTGCAACGAAATCTACTGAGAACACAAATATTCGCTTCCAATGAAATCTCCCCAGAAAACAAAATATTCGCTTCCAACGAAATCACTCCAGAACACAAAAAATTCACTTCCAACGAAATGACCCCAGAACACAAAAAATTCCCTTTCAAGGAAATCACCCGAGAACACAAAAAATTCGCTTCCAACGAAATCACCCCAGAGGACAAAAAATTCGCTTCCAACGAAATGACTCCAGAGCACAGAAAACACGCTTCCAACGAAATGACCCCCTTTTTCAAAAATTTGTTTCCATCAAACAATCCGGAGAACACAAAAAATTCATTTCCAAAGAAATGACCCCAGAACACAAAAAAATCCGCTTCCAACGAAATCTTTTGAGAACACAAATATTCACTTCTAAAGAAATCATCCCAGAGCACAAAAAAATTCGTTTCCAATAAAATCACCCTAGAACATAAAAAATTTCCTTTCAAAGAAATCACCCGAGAACACAAAAAATTCACGTCCAACGAAATTACCCTAGAACACAAAAATTTCGCTTCCAACAAAATCACCCCAGACCACAAAACATTCTCTTCCAACGAAATGACTCCAGAGCACAGAAAACACGCTTCCAAGGAAATGATCCCATACTTCAAAAATTGGCTTCCATCAAAATCACCCCAGACCACAAAAAATTCACTTCCACGAAATTATCCCAGAACACAGAAAATGCGCTACCAACGAAATCATATTAGAGCACAAAAAATTCGCTTCCAACGAAATGACTCCCTACTTCAAAAATTTGCATCCATCCAAAAGTCGTGAGAGCACAAAAATTTCTATTCCATCGAAATTACCCCAGAACACAACAAATTCGCTTCCAATGAAATCTCCTGAGACCAAAAATATTTGCTTCCAAAGAAAACATCCCAGAGCACAAAAAATTCGCTTCCAACAAAATGACTCCAGAGAACAGAAAACACGCTTCCAATGAAGTGACTCCAGAACACAAAAAATTCGCTTTCAACGAAATCACCCTAGAACATAAAAAATTCCCTTTCAATGAAATTACCCCAGAAGACAAAAATTTCGCTTGCAATGAAATCTCCTGAGAACACAAATATTCGCTTCCAACGAAAACATCCCAGAGCACAAAAAATTCGCTTCCAACGAAATCACCCCAGAACACCAAATATTCCCTTACAACGAAATCACCCCAGAACACAAAAAATTTGCTTCCAACGAAATCAACCCAGAGCACAAAAAATTCGCTTCCAACGAAATGACTCCAGAGCTCCGAAAACATGCTTCCAACAAAATGGCCTCCTACTTCAAAAATTTACTTCCATTGAAAAAACCGGAGAACAGAAAAATTTCGCTTGCAACGAAATCTTCTGAGAAGACCAATATTCGCTTCCAATGAAATCTCCCCAGAACACAAAATATTCGCTTCCAACGAAATCACCCCAGAACACAAAAAATTCCCTTTCAAGGAAATCACCCGATTACACAAAAATTCACTTCCAACGAAATGACTCCAGAGCACAGAAAACACAATTCCAATGAAATGACCCCCTCCTTCAAAAATTTGCTTCCATCAAACAAACCGGAGAACACAAAAAATTCATTTCCAAAGAAATGACCCCAGAACACAAAAAAATTCGTTTCCAACGAAATCTTCTGAGAACACAAATACTCACTTCTAAAGAAATCATCCCAGAGCACAGAAAAATTCGCTTCCAACAAAATAACCCTAAATCATGAAAAAAATTCCTTTCAAAGAAATCACCCGAGAACACAAAAAATTCACGTCCAACGAAATTACCCCAGAACACAAGAAATTCGCTTCCAACGAAATTACCCTAGAACACAAAAATTTTGCTTCCAAAAAAATCACCCCAGACCACAAAAAATTCTCTTCCAACGAAATGACTCCAGAGCACAGAAAACACGCTTCCAGGAAATGATCCCATACTTCAAAAATTGGCTTCCATTGAAATCACCCGAGAACACAAAAAATTCGCTTCCAATGAAATTATCCCAGAACACAGAAAATGCGCTACCAACGAAATCACCCCAGAGCACAATAAATTCGCTTCCAACGAAATGACCCCAGAATACAAAAAATTCCCTTTCAAGGAAATCACCCGAGAACACAAAAAATTCGCTTCCAAAATAATCAACCCAGAGCACAAAAAATTCGCTTCCAATGAAATCTTCTGAGAACACAAATATTCACTCCTAAAGAAATCATCCCAGAGCACAAAAAATTCGCTTCCAACAAAATCACCCTAGAACACAAAAAATTCCCTTTCAAAGAAATCACCCGAGCATACAAAAAATTCGCTTCCAACATAATCAACCCAGAGCACAAAAAATTCGCTTCCAACGAAATGACTCCAGAGCTCCGAAAACATGCTTCCAACGAAATGACCTCGTACTTCAAAAATTTACTTCCACCGAAAAAACCGGAAAACAGAAAAAATTCTCTTGCAACGAAATCTTCTGAGAACACAAATATTCGCTTCCAACGAAATCTCCCCAGAATACAAAAAATTCGCTTCCATCGAAATGAAACCAGAACACAAAAAAATTCGCTTCCAATGAAATCTTCTGAGAACACAAATATTCACTTCTAAAGAAATCATCCCAGAGCACAAAAAATTCGCTTCCAACAAAATCACCCTAGAACACAAAAAATTCCCTTTCAACGAAATCACCCGAGAATACAAAAAAATTCGCTTCCAACATAATCAACGCAGAGCATAAAAAATTCGCTTCCAACAAAATGACTCCAGAGCACAGAAAACACGCTTCCAATGAAATGACTCCAGAACACAAAAAATTTGCTTTCAACGAAATCACCATAGAACATAAAAAATTCGCATCCATCGAAATCACCATAGAAGACAAAAAATTCGCTTCCAACCAAATCACTCCAGAGCACAAAACATTTGCTTCCAACGAAATCACCCTAGAACATAAAAAATTCCATTTCAATGAAATTACCCTAGAACACAAAAAATTCGCTTGCAACGAAATCTCCTGAGAACACATATATTCGCATCCAAAGAAAACATCCCAGAGCACAAAAAATTCGCTTCCAACGAAATCACCCCAGAACACCAAAAATTCCCTTTCAACGAAATCACCCCAGAACACAAAAAATTCGCTTCTAACGAAATCACCCCAGAGAACAAAAAATTCGCTTCCAACGAAATCAACCCAGAGCACAAAAAATTCACGTCCAACGAAATGTCTCCAGAGCTCCGAAAACATGCTTCCAACGAAATGACCTCCTACTTCAAAAATTTACTTCCATCGATAAAACCGGAGAACAGAAAAAATTCGCTTGCAACGAAATCTTCTGAGAACACAAATATTCGCTTCCAACGAAATCTCCCCGGAACACAAAAAATTTGCTTCCAACGAAATGACCCCAGAACACAAAAAATTCCCTTTCAAGGAAATCACCTGAGAACAAAAAAATTCGCTTCCAACGAAATCACCCCAGAGGACAAAAAATTCGCTTCCAACAAAATGACTCCAGAGCACAGAAAACACGCTTCCAACGAAATGACCCCTTCCTTCAAAAATTTGCTTCCATCAAACAAACCGGAGAACACAAAAAATTCATTTCCAAAGAAATGACCCCAGAACACAAAAAAATTCGCTTCCAACGAAATCTTCTGAGAACACAAATACTCACTTCTAAAGAAATCATCCCAGAGCACAAAAAAATTCGCTTCCAACAAAATAACCCTAGAATATAAAAAATTTCCTTTCAAAGAAATCACCCGAGAACACAAAAAATTCACGTCCAACGAAATTACCCCAGAACACAAGAAATTCGCTTCCAACGAAATTAACCTAGAACACAAAAATTTCGCTTCCAACAAAATCACCCCAAACCACAAAACATTCTCTTCCAACGAAATGACTCCAGAGCACAGAAAACACGCTTCCAAAGAAATGATCCCATACTTCAAAAATTGGCTTCCATCGAAATCACCCGAGAACACAAAAAATTCATTTCCAACGAAATTATCCCAGAACACAGAAAATGAGCTACCAACGAAATCACCCCAGAGCACAAAAATTCACTTACAACAAAATGACTCCAGAGCACAGAAAACACGCTTCCAACAAAATGACTCCCTACTTCAAAAATTTGCTTCCATCGAAAAATCCTGAGAGCACAAAAATTTCTATTCCATCGAAATTACTCCAGAACACAAAAAATTTGCTTCTAACGAAATCATTTGCTTCCAAAGAAAACATCCCAGAGCGAAAAAAATTCGCTTCCAACGAAATCACCCTCGAACAAAAAATTCCCTTTCAACGAAATCACCGAAAATACAAAAAATTCGCTTCCAACATAATCAACCCAGAGGACAAAAAATTTGCTTCCAAAAAAATGACTCCAGAGCACAGAAAACACGCTTCCAATGAAATGACTCCAGAACACAATAAATTTGCTTTCAACGAAATCACCCTAGAACATAAAAAATTCGCTTCCATCGAAATCACCATAGAAGACAAAAAATTCGCTTCCTACCAAATCACTCCAGAGCACAAAAAATTTGCTTCGAACACAATCACCCTAGAACATAAAAAATTCCCTTTCAATGAAATTACCCCAGAACACAAAAAATTCGCTTCCAACGAAATCTCCTGAGAACACAAATATTCGCTTCCAAAAAAAACATCCCAGAGCACAAAAAATTCACTTCCAACGAAATCACCCCAGAACACCAAAATTTCCCTTTCAACGAAATCAACCCAGAGCAGAAAAAATTCGCTTCCAACGAAATTACTCCTGAGCTCCGAAAACATACTTCCAACCAAATGACCTCCTACTTCAAAAATTTACTTCCATCGAAAAAACCGGAGAACAGAAAAAATTCGCTTGCAACGAAATCTTCTGAGAACACAAATATTCACTTACAACGAAATCTCTCCAGAACACAAAATATTCGCTTCAAACGAAATCACTCCAGAACACAAAAAATTCGCTTCCAACGAAATGACCTCCTACTTCAAAAATTTACTTCCATCGAAAAAACCGAGGAACAGCAAAAATTCGCTTGCTACGAAATCTTCTGAGAACACAAATATTCGCTTCCAACGAAATCTCCCCAGAACACAAAATATTCGCTTCCAACGAAATGACTCCAGAGCACAGAAAACACGCTTCGAACGAAATGATACCATACTTCAAAAATTTGTTTCCGTTGAAATCATCTGAGAACACAAAAAATTCGCTTCCAAAGAAATGACTCCAGAGCACAGAAAACTCGTTTCGAACGAAATGACCCCTTACTTCAAAAATTTGCTTCCATTGAAGAAACCGGAGAACACAAAAAATTCCCTTCCAACGCTATTACCCCAGAAGAGAAAAAATTCTTTTCCAACGAAATCTCCTGAGAACACAAATATTCGCTTCCAAAGATATCATCCCAGAGCACAAAAAAAAATTTGCTTCCAACGAAATCACCCTAGAACACAAAAATTCCCTTTTAGAGAAATCACCCAAGAAAACAAAAAATTCGCTTCCAACGAAATCACCCAGAGCACAAAAAATTTGCTTCCAATGAAATGACTCCAGAGCACAGAAAACTCGTTTCGAACGAAATGACCCCCTACTTCAAATATTTGCTTCCATTGAAGAAACCGGGGAACACAAAAAATTCTCTTCCAACGATATTACCCCAGAAGAGAAAAAATTCTTTTACAATGAAATCTCCTGAGAACACAAATATTCGCTTCCAAAGATATCATCCCAGAGCACAAAAAATTCCCTTCCAACGAAATCAACCTAGAACACAAAAATTCACCAAAGAAGAAAAAAAATTCGCTTCCAACCAAATCACCCCAGAGCACAAAAAATAAGCTTCGAACGAAATCAGCCTAGAACATAAAAAATTCACTTTCAACGAAATCACCCCAGAGCACAAAAATTCCCTTCCAATGAAATGACTCCCTAGCACAGAGAACACGCTTCCAATGAAATGACCCCCTACTTCAAATATTTGCTTCCATTGAAGAAACCGGGGAACACAAAAAATTCTCTTCCAACGATATTACCCCAGAAGAGAAAAAATTCTTTTACAATGAAATCTCCTGAGAACACAAATATTCGCTTCCAAAGATATCATCCCAGAGCACAAAAAATTCCCTTCCAACGAAATCAACCTAGAACACAAAAATTCCCTTTTAGAGAAATCACCCTTGAACACAAAAAATTCCCTTTCAACGAAATCACCAGAGAACACAAAAAGTTTACGTCCAACGAATTTACCACAAAACTGAAAATATTTGCTTCTATTGAAATCAAAGCAGAACACAAAATATTTGATTCCAAAGAAATCACCCTAGAACACAAAATATTCCCTTTCAACAAAATCACCAAAGAACACAAAAAATTCGCTTCCAACGACATTACCCCAGAACACAAAAAATTCGCTTCCAACGAAATCACCCCAGAACACAAAAAAATTACTTCCAACGAAATGACTCCAAAACACAGAAAACACGCTTCCAACGAAATGACCCCCTACTTTAAAAATTGGCTTCCATCGAAAAATCCTGAGCACACAAAAATTTCTCTTCCAACGAAATAACCCCAGAACACAAAAAATTCGCTTCCAACGAAATTTCCTGAGAACACAAATATTCGCTTCCAAAGAAAACATCCTGGAGCACAAAAAATTTGCTTCCAACGAAATCACCCCAGACACAAAAAATTCCCTTTCAACGACATCACCCCAGATCACAAAAAATTCGCTTCCAACGAAACCAACCCAGAGCACAAAAAATTCGCTTCCAACGAAAAGACTCCAGAGCACAGAAAACATGCTTCCAACGAAATCACCCCAGAGCACAAAAAATTCGCTTCCAACGAAATGACTCCAGAGCACAGAAAACACACTTCTAACGAAATGACCCCGTACTTCAAAAATTTGCTTCCATCGAAAAAACTGGAGAACACAAAAAATTCTCTTCCAATGATATTACCCCAGAAGACAAAAATTCTTTTCCAACGAAATCTCCTGAGAATACAAACATTCGCTTCCAAAGATATCATCCCAGAGCACAAAAATTTCGCTTCCAACGAAATCACCCTATAGCACAAAAATTCCCTTCCAACGAAATCACCCGAGAACAAAAAAATTCGCTTCCAACGAAATCACCTCAGAACACAAAAAATTCGCATGCAACATAATCTCCTGAGAACACAAATATTCGATTCCAACGAAATCACCCCAGAGCACAAAAAATTCGCATTCCAACGAAATGTCTCGAGAGCACGGAAAACAAAATATCGTGAGAACACAAATATTTGCTTCAAAAGATATCATTCCAGAGTAGAAAAAATTCGCTTCCAACGAAATCACCCTAGAACATAAAAAATTCGCTTCCATCGAAATCACCAAAGAAGACAAAAAATTCGCTTCCAACCAAATCACCCCAGAGCACAAAAAATAAGCTTCGAACGAAATCAGCCTAGAACATAAAAAATTCACTTTCAACGAAATCACCCGAGAACACAAAAAATTCGCTTCCAACGAAATCACCCCAGAGCACAAAAAATTCCCTTCCAATGAAATGACTCCAGAGCACAGAAAACACACTTCCAATGAAATGACCCCAGAACACAAAAAATTCCCTTCCAACGAAATCACCCTACAACATAAAAAAATCGCTTCCATCGAAATCACCACAGAAGACAAAAAAATTCGTTTGCAACAAAATCACCCCATAGCACAAAAAATTCGCTTCCAACGAAATCACCCCAGAACACAAAAAATTTGCTTCCAACGAAATGACCCCATACTTCAAAAATTTGTTTCCATCTAAATCACCCGAGAACACAAAAAATTCGCTTCCGAAAAAATCAACCCAGAGCACAAAAAATTCGCTTCCAACGAAATGACTCCAGGGCACAGAAAACAGGCTCCCAAAGAAATGACCCCCTACTTCAAAAATTTGTTTCCATCGAAATCACCTGAGAACACCAAAAATTCGCACCAACAAAATTAGCACAGAAAACAAAAAATTCGCTTGCAACGAAATCTCCTGAGAACACAAATATTCGCTTCCAATGAAATCACCCCAGAGCACAAAAAATCGCTTCCAACGAAAACACCCTAGAACACAAAAAATTCGCTTCCATCGAAATCACCACAGAAGCCAAAAAATTCGCTTCCAACCAAATCACCCCAGAGCAGAAAAATATTCACTTCCAACGAAATCACCCTAGAACATAAAAAATTCGCTTTCAACGAAATCACCCGAGAACACAAAAAATTCGCTTCCAACAAAATCACCCCAGGGCACGAAAAATTCGCTTCCAAAGAAATGATTCCAGAGCACAGAAAACACGCTTCCAACGATATGACCCCATACTTCAAAAATTTGCTTCCATCAAAATCACCTGAGAACACAAAAAATTCGCTTCCAACGAAATTAACCCTGAACACAAAAAATTTGCTTGCAAATAAATCACCCCAGAAGACAAAAAGCACACTTCCTACGAAATGACTCCCTAGCACAGAGAACACGCTTCCAATGAAATGACCCCCTACTTCAAATATTTGCTTCCACCGAAAAGACCGGAGAACACAAAAAATTCTCTTTCAAAGATATTACCCCAGAAGACAAAAAATTCTTTTCCAATGAAATCTCCTGAGAACACAAATATTCTCTTCCAAAGATATCCTCCTAGAGCACAAAAAATTCGCTTCCAACGAAAACACGCCAGAGCACAAAAAATTCGCTTCGAACGAAATGATTCCAGAGCACAGAAAACATGCTTGCAACGAAATGACCCCCTATTTCAAAAATTTGCTTCCATCGAAATCAACCGAGAACACAAAAAATTCTCTTCCAACGATATTACCCCAGAAGACAAAAAATTCTTTTCCAACAAAATCTCCTGAGAGCACACATATTCGCTTCCAAAGATATCATTCCAGAGCACAAAAAATTCGCTTCGAACGAAATCACCCTAGAGTACGAAAAATTCACTTCCAAAGAAATGACTCCAGAGCACTGAAAACATGCTTCCAGCGATATGACCCCATATTTCAAAAATTTGCTTCCATCGAAATCATCCGAGAACACAAAAATTTCGCTTCCAACGAAATTACCCCAGAACACAAAAAAATCGCTTCCTACGATATTTCCTGGGAACACAATATCTGCTTCCAAAGAAATCATCACAGAGCTCAAAAGAATTCGCTTCCAACGAAATCACCCTAGAACACAAAAAATTCCCTTTCAAAGAAATCACCCGAGAACACAAAAAATTCACGTCCAACGAAATTACCACAGAACAGAAATAATTTGCTTCCATCGAAATCACCCCAGAACACAAAAAATTCGCTTCTAATGAAATCACGCCAGAACACAAAAATTAGCTTTCAATGAAATCACCCAAGAACACAAAAAATAGGCTTCCAACGAAATCACCCCAGAGCACAAAAAATTCCCTTCCAACGAAATGACTCCAGAGCACAGAAAACACGATTCCAACGAAATGACCCCCTACTTCAAAAACTTGCTTCCATCGAAAAACCGGAGAAGATAAAAAATTCGCTTCCAACGAAATAACCCCAGAACACAAAAAATTTGCTTGCAACAAAATTTTCTGAGAACACAAATATTCGCTTCCAACGAAATCACCCCAGAACACAAAAAATTAGCTTCCAACGAAATTACCCCAGAGCACAGAAAACATGCTTCCAACGAAATGAACCCTTACTTCAAAAATTTGCTTCCATCGAAATCACCCGAGAACACAAAAAATTCGCTTCCAACGAAATGACTCCTGAGCACAGAAAACACACTTCCAACGAAATGACCCCCTACTTAAAAAATTTGCTTCCATCGAAAAAACCGGAGAACACAAAAATACGTTTCCAACGAAATTACCCCAGAACACAAAAAATTCGCTTTCAACGAAATCTTCTGAGAACACATATATTCGCTTCCAACGAAATCACCCCAGAACACAAAAAATTCGCTTCCATTGAAATGACTCCAGATCACAGAAAACACGTTTCCAATGAAATGACCCCCTATTTCAATAATTTGCTTCCATTGAAAAAACCGGAGAACACAAAAAATTAGCTTCCAACGAAATTACCCCAGAACACAAAAAATTTGCTTGCAACGAAGTCTCCTGAGAACACAAATATTTGCTTCCAAAGCAATCACCCCAGAGCACAAAAAATTCGCTTTCAATGAAATCTTCTGAGAACACATATATTCGCTTCCAACGAAATCACCCCAGAACACAAAAAATTCGCTTCCATTGAAATGACTCCAGATCACAGAAAACACGCTTCCAATGAAATGACCCCCTATTTCAATAATTTGCTTCCATTGAAAAAACCGGAGAACACAAAAAATTAGCTTCCAACGAAATTACCCCAGAACACAAAAAATTTGCTTGCAACGAAATTTTCTGAGAACACAAATATTCGCTTCCAACGAAATCACTCCAGAACAAAAAAAATTCGCTTCCAGCGAAATTACTCCAGAGCACAGAAAACATGCTTTCAACAAAATGATCTCATACTTCAAAAATTTGCTTCCTTCGAAATCACCAGAGAACACAAAAAATTCGCTTCCAACGAAATGACTCCAGAGCACAGAAAACACGCTTCCAACGAAATGACCCCCTACTTAAAAATTTCGCTTCCATCGAAAAAAACGGAGAACACAAAAATACACTTCCAACGAAATTACCCCAGAACACAAAAAATTCGCTTGCAACGAAGTCTCCTGAGAACACAAATATTCGCTTCCAAAGAAATAATCCCAGAGCACAAAAAATTCGCTTACAACGAAATCACCCTAGAACACAAAAAATCCCTTTCAACGAAATCACCTGATAACACAAAAAATTCACGTCCAACGAAATTACCACAGAAGAGAAAATATTTGCTTCCATCGAAATAACCCCACAACACAAAAAATTCGCTACCAAAGAAATCACGCTAGAACACAAAAAAGTTAGCTTTCAATGAAATCACCCCAGAGCACAAAAAATTCCCTTCCAACGAAATGACTCCAGAGCACATAAAACACGATTCCAACGAAATGACCCCCTACTTAAAAAATTTGTTGCCATCGAAAAACCGGAGAACATAAAAAATTCGCTTCCAACAAAATTACCACAGAACACAAAAAATTCGCTTGCAACGAAATTTTCTGAGAAAACAAATATTCGCTTCCAACGAAATCACCCCAGAACACAAAAAATTCCCTTCCAACGAAATGACTCCAGAGCACAGAAAACACGCTTCCTATGAAATGACCCCCTACTTAAAAAATTCACTTCCATCAAAAAAACCGGAGAACACAAAAATACGCTTCCAACGAAATTACCCCAGAACAAAAAAATTCGCTTGCAATGAAATCTCCTGAGAACACAAATATTCGCTTCCAACGAAATCACCCCAGAGCACAAAAAATTCGCTACCAAAGAAAAGACTCCAGAGCACAGAAAACACGCTTCGAACGAAATGATACCATACTTCAAAAATTTGCTTCCATTGAAATGACCCGAGAACACAAAAAATTCACTTCCAACGAAATTACCGCAGAACACAAAAAATTTGCTTCCAACGAAATGACCCCAGAACACAAAAAATTCGCTTCCAACGAAATTAACCCAGAACACAAAAAATTTGCTTCCATGAAATCACCCTAGAACACAAAAAATTCGCTTCCAACGAAATCACTCCAGAGCACAGAAAACACACTTCCAATGAAATGACCCCCTGCTTCAAAAATTTCCTTCCATCGAAAAAACCGGAGAAAACAAAAAATTCGCTTCCAACGAAATTACCCTAGAACACAAAAAAATTCGCTTGCAACGAAATCTTCTGAGAACACTAATATTCGCTTCCAACGAAATCACCCCAGAACACAAATAATTCGCTTTCAACGGAATGACTCCAGAGCACAGAAAACAGGCTCCCAACAAAATGATCCATTAC
The DNA here is from genome assembly GCF_030254825.1 of Meriones unguiculatus. Lineage (NCBI taxonomy): Eukaryota > Metazoa > Chordata > Mammalia > Rodentia > Muridae > Meriones > Meriones unguiculatus. The sequence continues at coordinate 70,757,705 of NC_083353.1, forward strand.
TTCAAAAATTTGCTTCCATCGAAATCACCCGAGAACACAAAAAATTCGCTTCCAACGAAATTATGCCAGAACACAAAAAATTTGCTTGCAACAAAATCTTCTGAGAACAATATATTCTCTTCCAACGAAATCACCCCAGAACACAAAAAATTAGCTTCCAACATAATGACTCCAGAGCAGAGAAAACACGCTTCCAACGAAATGACCCCATATTTCAAAAATTTGCTTCCATCGAAATCACTCGAAAACACAAAAAATTCACTTCCAACGAAATTACCCCAGAACACAATAAATTCGCTTCCAACGATACCTCCTAAAAACACAAATATTTGCTTCCAAAGAAATCATCCCAGAGCACAAAAAAATTCGTTTCCAATGAAATCACCCTGGAACACAAAAAATTCCCTTTCAACCAAATCACCCGAGAACACAAAAAATTCACGTCCAACGAAATTACCCCAGAACAGAAAAATTTTGCTTCCATCGAAATCACCCCTGAACACAAAAAATTCGCTGCCAAAGAAATCACCCTAGAACACAAAAAATTAGCTTTAAAGGAAATCACGTGAGAACACAAAAAATTCGCTTCCAACGAAATCACACCAGAGCACAAAAAATTCGCTTCCAACGAACTGACTCCAGAGCACAGAAAACACGCTTCCGACGAAATGACCCCAGAACACAAAAAATTCGCTTCCAACGAAATCACCGAGAACACGAAAAATTCCCTTTAAACGAAATCATCTGAGAACACAAAAAATTTGCTTCCAACGAAATAACCGAAGAGCACAAAAAATTCCCTTCCAACGAAATGACTCCAGAGCACTCCAGAAAACACGCTTCCAACGAAATGACCCCCTACTTCAAAAATTTTGCTTCCATCGAAAAACCGAAGAACACAAAAAATTCGCTTCTATCGAAATAACCCCAGAACACAAAAAATTCGCTTCCAACGAAATCTCCTGAGAACACAAATATTCGTTTCGAAAGAAATCATCCCAGAGCACAAAAAAATTCACTTCCAACGAAATCACAATAGAGCAGAAAAAATTCCCTTTCAACGAAATCACCCGAGAACACAAAAAATTCACGTCCGACGAAATTACCACAGAACAGAAAAAATTTGCTGCCATTGAAATCACCCCAGAACACAATAAATTTGCTTCCAACGAAATCACCCTACAATAGAAAAACTCCCTTTCAACGAAATCACCCTAGAACACAAAAAATTCGCTCCAACGTAATGACTCCAGAGCACAGAAAACACGCTTTGAATGAAATGATACCATACTTCAAAAATTTGCTTCCATCGAAATCAACCGAGAACACAAAAAATTCGCTTCCAACTAAATTACCCCAGAACAAAATAAATTCGCTTCCAAGGAAATAACCCCAGAACACAAAAAATTCGCTTCCAACGAAATGACTCCAGAGCACAGAAAACAAGCTTCCAACGAAATGACCCCCTACTTCAAAAATTTGCTTCCATCGAGAAAACCTGAACACAAAAAATACGCTTCCAACAAAAACACCCTAGAACACAAAAAATTAGCCTCCACTGAAATCATCCCAGAACACAAAAAATTCGCTTCCAACGAAATCAACTCAGAACACAAAAAATCGCTTCCACGAAATCACCCTGAACACTAAACATTCCCTTTCAACGAAATCACCCAAGAACACAAAAAATTCGCTTCCAACGAAATGACTCCAGAGCACAGAAAACACGCTTCGAACGAAATGATAACATACTTCAAAAATTTGCTTCCATCGAAATCACCCGAGAACACAAAAAATTTGCTTCCATCGAAATCACCCCAGAACACAAAAAATTCGCTTCCAACGAAATGACTCCAGAGCACAGAAAACAGGCTTCCAAAGAAATGACCCCAGAACACAAAAATTTCCTTTCAACGAAATCACCCGAGAACACAAAAAATTCACTTCCAATGAAATCACCACAGAGTACAAAAAATTCGCTTCCAACGAAATGACTCCAGAGCACAGAAAACATGCTTCCAACGAAATGACACACTATTTCAAAATTTGCTTCCATCGAAAATACCGGAGAACAGAAAAAATTCTCTTCCAACGATATTACCCCAGAAGACAAAAAATTCTTTTCCAACGAAAACTCCTGAGAACACAAAAATTCGCTTCCAAAGATATCATCCCAGAGCACAAAAAATTCGCTACCAACGAAATCAGCTTAGAACACAAAAATTCCCTTTCAACGAAATCACCCGAGAATACAAAAATAACGCTTCCAATGAAATCACCCGAGAGCACAAAAAATTCGCTACCAACGAAATGATTCCAGAGCACAGAAAACAATGTACCAATGAAATGACCCGAGAACACAAAAAATTCGCTTCCAAAGAAATCACCCTAGAACATAAAAAATTGGCTTCCATCGAAATAACCACAGAAGAAAAAAATTCCCTTCTAACCAAATCACCCCAGAGCACAAAAAATTCGCTTCCAACGAAATCACCCTAGAACATAAAAAATTCGCTTTCAATGAAATCACGGGAGAATAGAAAAAATTCGCTTCCAACGAAATCACTCCAGAGCATAAAAAATTCACTGCCAAAGAAATGACTCCAGAGCACAGAAAACACGCTTCCAACGAAATGACCCTCTACTTAAAAAATTTGCTTCCATCGAAAAAATCGGAGAACACAAAAAATTCGCTTCCAACGAAATTGCCCCAGAACACAAAAAATTCGCTTGCAACGAAATATCCTGAGAACACAAATATTAGCTTCCAATCAAATCACCCCAGAGCACAAAAAATTCGCTTCCAACGAAATGACTCCAGAGCACAGAAAACACGCTTCCAACGAAATGACCCCCTGCTTCAAATATTTGCTTCCATCAAAAAAACTGGAGAAAACCAAAAATTCACGTCCAACGAAATTACCACAGAACAGAAAAAAATTGCTTCCATCGAAATCACCACAGAACACAAAAAATTCGCTTCCAACAAAATCACCCTAGAACACAAAACATTCCCTTTCAACGAAATCACACTAGAACACAAAAAATTCGCTTCCAACGAAATCAGCCCAAAGCACAAAAAATTCCCTTCCAATGAAATTACTCCAGAGCACAGAAAACAAGCTTCCAACGAAATGACCCCCTACTTCAAAAATTTGCTTCCATCAAAAAAACCGGAGAACACAAAAAATTCGCTTGCAACGAAATCGTCTGAGAACACAAATATTCGCTTCCAACGAAATGACTCCAGAGCACAGAAAACACGCTTCGAACGAAATGATACCATACTTCAAAAATTTGCTTCCATTGAAATGACCCGAGAACACAAAAAATTCCCTTCGAACGAAAATACCCCAGAACACAAAAAATTTGCTTCCAATGAAATGACCCCAGAACACAAAAAATTCGCTTCCAACGAAATTACCCCAGAACACAAAAAATTTGCTTCAATGAAATCACCCCAGAACACAAAAAATTGCTTCCAACGAAATGACTCCAGAGCACAGAAAACACGCTCCCAACGAAATGATCCCATACTTCAAAAATTTGCTTCCATCGAAATCACCCGAGAACACAAAAAAATCGCTTCCAACGAAATTACACCAGAACACAAAAAATTCGTTTGCAACAAAATCTTCTGAGAACAATATATTCGCTTCCAACGAAATCATCCCAGAACACAAAAAATTAGCTTCCAACATAATGACTCCAGAGCAGAGAAAACACGCTTTCAACGAAATGATCCCATACTTCAAAAATTTGCTTCCAACGAAATTACCCCAGAACGCAATAAATTCGCTTCCAACGATACCTCCTGAGAACACAAATATTTGCTTCCAAAGAAATCATCCCAGAGCACAAAAAATTTCTATCCCAACGAAATGACTCCAGAGAACAGAAAACACGCTTCCAACGAAATGACCCCCTGCTTCAAAAATTTGCTTCCATCAAAAAAACCAGAGAAAACAAAAAATTCACGTCCAACGAAATTACCACAGAACAGAAAAAATTTGCTTACATCGAAATCACCACAGAGCACAAAAAATTCCCTTCCAACGAAATGACTCCAAAGCACAGAAAACACGATTCTAATGAAATCACCCCCTACTTCGAAAAAACCGGAGAACACAAAAAATTCACTTCCATCAAGTCACCCCATAACAGAGAAAATTCTCTTCCAACGAAATCACCCTAGAACACAAAAAATTCCCTTTCAACGAAATCACCTGAGAACACAAAAAATTCGCTTCCAACGAAATCACCCCAGAGCACAAAAAATTCCCTTCCAAAGAAATGACTCCAGAGCACAGAAAACACGCTTCCAACGAAATGACCCCAGAACACAAAAAATTCCCTTTCAACGGAATCACCCCAGAACACAAAAAATTCCCTTCCAACGAAATCACCCCAGAGCACAAAAAATTCGCTTGCAACGAAATCTCCTGAGAACACAAATATTCATTTCCAATGAAATCAAAACAGAACACAAAATATTCGCTTCCATTGAAATCACCCCAGAACACAAAAAATTTGCTTCAAAAGAAATTACCCCTGAACACAAGAAATTCGCTTCCAACGAAATCACACCAAAGCACATAAGTTAGCTTCCAACGAAATGTCCCCATACTTCAAAAATTTGCTTCCATCGAAATCACCTGAGAACACAAAATAATTCGCTTCCAACGAACTTACCCCAGAAAACAAAACATTCGCTTCCAACGAAATCACCCCTGAACACAAAAATTTTCACTTCCAACGAGGTGACCCCCTACTTCAAAAATTTGCTTCCATCGAAAAAACCGGAGAACACAAAAAAATTCGCTTCCAACGAAAATACCCCAGAACACAAAAAAATTGGCTTCCAATGAAATCAACTCAGAACACAAAAATTTGCTTCCAAAAAATGACTCCAGAGCAAAGAAAACACTCTTTCAACGAAATCACCCCATACTTCCAAAAAATTCCCTTTCAACGAAATTGCCCCAGAACACAAAAAATTCTCTTCCAAAAAACTCACCCCAGAACACAAAAAATTCGCGTCCAAAGAAATTACCCCAGAACAGAACAAATTTGCTTCCAAGGAAATCACCCCAGAACACAAAAAATTCGCTTCCAACGAAATGACTCCAGAGCACAGAAAACATGCTTCCAACGAAATGACCCCCTACTTCAAAAATTTGCTTCCATCGAGAAAACCTGAGAACACAAAAAATACACTTCCAACGAAAATACCCTAGAACACAAAAAATTCGCCTCCACTGAAATCATCCCAGAACACAAAAAATTAGCTTCCAACGAAATCAACCCAGAACACAAAAAATTCGCTTCCAACGAAATCACCCTAGAAAACAAAACATTCCCTTTCAACGATATCACCCGAGAACACAAAAAATTCGCTTCCAAAGAAATGACACCAGAGCACAGGAAACCCGCTTTGAACGAAATGATACCATATTTCAAAAATTTGCTTCCATCGAAATCATCCCAGAACACAAAAAATTCGCTTCCAACGAAATCACCACAGAGCACAAAAAATTTGCTTCCAACGAAATGACTCCAGAGCACAGAAAACACGCTTCCAACGAAGTGACCACCTACTTCAAAAATTTGCTTCCATTGAAAAAAACGGAGAATACAAAAAATTCACTTCCATCGAAATCACCCCAAAACACAGAAAATTCTCTTCCAACGAATTGACCCCAGAGCACAAAAAATTCCCTTTCAACAAAATCACCACAGAACACAAAAAATTTGTTTCCAACGAAATCACCCCAGAGCACAAAAAATTCGCTTCCAACGAAATGAATCCAGAGCACAGAAAACACGCTTCCAACGAAATGACGCCAGAACACTACAAATTCCCTTTCAACGAAATCACCCGAAGACGCAAAAAATTCGTTTCCAACGAAATTACACCAGGACACAAAAAATTTGCTTCCAATGAAATCACCCCAGATCTCAAAAACTTCATTTCCAAAGAAATCACACCAGAACAGAGAAAAATTCGCTTCTAACAAAATGACTCCAAAGGACATAAAACCCGCTTCCAAGGATATTAGCCCAGAAAACAAAAAATTCACTTCCAACTATATCACAACAGAACACAAAAAATTCGCTTCCAACAATATCACCCCCAGAACACAAAAAATTCACTTCCAACGAAATCTCCTGAGAACACAAATATTCGCTTCAAAAGTAATCACCCCAGACCACAGAAAACACGCTTCCAACGAAATCACCCCAGACCACCAAAAATTCGCTTCCAACGAAATCACCCCAGAACACAAAAAATTCGCTTCCAAAGAAATGAATCCAGAGCACAGAAAACACACTTCCAACGAAATGACGCCAGAACACTAAAAATTCCCTTTCAACATAATCACCCGAGAACACAAAAAATTCGCTTCCAACGTAATTACCCCAGAAAACAAAAAATTTGCTTCCAAAGAAATCATCACAGAGCACCAAAAATTCCCTTCCAATGAAGTAACTCCAGAGCACAGAAAACACGCTTCCAACGAAATGACCCCCTACTTCAAAAATTTGCTTTCATCGAAAAAACCGGAGAACACAAAAAATTCGCTTCCAACGAAATTACCCCAGAACACAAAAAAATTCGCTTGCAACGAAATCTTCAGAGAACACGAGTATTCGCTTCCAACGAAATCACCCAAGAACACAAAAAATTCGCTTCCAACAAAATGACTCTAGAGCACAGAAAACACGCTTCCAACGAAATGATCCCATACTTCAAAAATTTGCGTCCATCGAAAACACACGAGAACACAAAAAATTCGCTTCCAACGAAATTACCCCAGAACACAAAAAAATTCGCTTGCAACGAAATCTTCTGAGAACACGAATATTCGCTTCCAACGAAATCACCCAAGAACACAAAAAATTCGCTTCCAACAAAATGACTCTAGAGCACAGAAAACACGCTTCCAACGAAATGATCCCATACTTCAAAAATTTGCTTCCATCGAAATCACCAGAGAACACAAAAAATTTGCTTCCAACGAAATTACCCCAGAACACAAAAAATTTGCTTTCAAGTAAATCACCAAAGAACACAAAAAATTCGCTTCCAACGAAATCACCCGAGAACACAAAATATTCGCTTCCAACGCAATCGCCCCAGAGCACAAAAAATTAACTTCAAATGAAATTACTCCAGAGCACAGAAAACATGCTTCCAACAAAATGGCCCTCTACTTCAAAAATTTGCTTCCATCAAAATCACCCTAGAACACAAAAAATTTGCTTCCAACGAAATTACCCAAGAACACAAAAAATTCGCTTCCAAAGAAATATCCTGAGAACACAAATATTCGCTTCCAATGTAATCATCCCAGAGCACAAAAAAATTCGCTTCCAACGAAATCACCCTGGAACACAAAAAATTCGCTTCCAACTTAATGACTCCAGAGCACAGAAAACAAGCTTCGAACAAAATGATACCATACTTCAAAAATTTGCTTCCATCGAAATCAACCGAGAACACAAAAAATTCACTTCCAACGAAATGACTCCTGAGCACAGAAAACACGCTACCAACAAAATGACCCCAGAACACAAAAAACTTGCTTCCATCAAATCACCCTAGAACACAAAAAGTTTGTTTCCAAAGAAATCACACCAGACCACAAAAAATTCGCTACCAACGTAATCACCCCAGATCACAAAAACTTCATTTCCAACGAAATCACACCAGAACAGAGAAAAATTCGCTTTTAACGAAATGACTCCAAAGGACATAAAACCCGCTTCCAACGAAATTACCCCAGATCACAAAAAATTCCCTTCCAATGAAATCACCCCAGAACACACACACAAAAAAAATTCGCTTCCAATGAAATTACCCCAGAACACAAAACATTCTCTTACAACGAAAACATTCCAGAGCAAAAAAAAATGTGTTTCCAACAAAATCACACCAGAACAGAGAAAAATTCGCTTCCAATGAAATGACTACAAAGGACATAAAACCCTCTTCCAACAAAATTACCCCAGAACACCAAAAATTCGCTCTCACTGAAATCTCCCCAGAAAACAAAAAAATCGCTTCGATCGAAATCACCTGAGAACACAAAAAATTCATTTCCAACGAAATCACCCCAGAGCACAGAAAACACGCTTCCAACGAAATCACCCCATACTTCAAAAAATTCGCTAACAACGAAATAAACCCAGACCACAAAAAAATTGCTTCCAACGAAATTACCCCAGAAAACAAAAAATTCACTTCCATCGAAATCACCAGAGGAACACAAAATATTCGCTTCCAACAAAATCACCCCAGAGCACAAAAAATTCGTTTCCAACGAAAACACCCTAGAACACAAATAATTTGCTTCCAACGAAATCACCCGAGAATGCAAAAAATTTGCTTCCAAACAAATTACCCCAGAACACAAAAATTTGCTTACAACGAAATCACCACAGAGGACAAAAAATTCGTTTCCAAAGAAATCACACCAGAACACAAAAAATTCTCTTCCAACGAAATCACCCAAGATCACAAAAACTTCATTTCCAAAGAAATCACACCAGAAAAGAGAAAAATTTGCTTCTAACGAAATGACTCCAAAGGACATAACACCTGCTTCCAGAGATATTACCCCAGAACACAAAGAATTCGCTTCCAACGAAATCACCCCACAACACAAAAAAAATTCGCTTCGATCAAAATCAACCCAGAACAAAAAAGTTCGCTTCCAAAAAAAATTACCCCGATCACAAAAACATCATTTCCAACAAAATCAAGATCACAAAAAATTTGCTTCCATCGAAATCACCCGAGATCACAAAAAATTAGCTTACAAAGAAATCACCGGAGAACACAAAAAATTAGCTTCCAATGAAATTACCCAAGAAGGCAAAAAATTCGCTTCAAAGGAAATCACCCCAGAGCACAAAAAATTCGTTTCCAACGAAATCACCGCAGATCACAAAAACTTCATTTCCAAAAAAATCACACCAGAACAGAGAAAAATTCGCTTCTAACGAAATTACTCCAAAGGACATAAAACCTGCTTCCTAAGAAATTACGCCAGAACACCAAAAATTTGAATCCACTGAAATCATCCCAGAACACAAAAAATTCGCTTCCAACGAAATCAACCCAGAACAAAAAAATTCGCTTCCATCGAAATAACCAGAGAACACAAAAAATTCGCTTCCAACGAAACCACCCCAGAGCAGAAAAAAATCGCTTCCAACAAAATTACCCCAGAACAGATGAAATTTGCTTCCAATGATATCATCCCAGAGGACAAGAAATTCTTTCCAAAGAAATCACACCAGAACACAAAAAATTCGTTTCCAACCAAATCAACCCAGATCTCAAAAACTTCATTTCCAAAGAAATCAAACCAAAACAGAGAATAATTCGCTTCTAACAAAATGACTCCAAAGGACATAAAACCTGCTTCCAATCATATTACCCCAGAAGACAAAAAATTCTTTTCCAACGAAATCTCCGGAGAACACAAATATTCGCTTCCAAAGTAATCACTCCAGACCACAGAAAACACGCTTACAACGAAATCACCCCAGACCACCAAAAATTCGCTTCCAACGAAATCACCCCAGAACACAAAAAATTTGCTTTCAACGAAATCAGCCCAAAGCACCAAAAATTCCCTTCCAACGAAACTACTCCAGAGCACAGAAAACACGCTTCCAACGAAATGACTCCCTACTTCAAAAATTTGCTTCCATCCAAAAGTCGTGAGAGCACAAAAATTTCTATTCCATCGAAATTACCCCAGAACACAACAAATTCGCTTCCAATGAAATCTCCTGAGAACAAAAATATTCGCTTCCAAAGAAAACATCCCAGAGCACAAAAAATTCGCTTCCAACAAAATGACTCCAGAGCACAGAAAACACGCTTCCAATGAAGTGACTCCAGAACACAAAAAATTCGCTTTCAACGAAATCACCCTAGATCATAAAAAATTCGCTTCCATCGAAATCACCATAGAAGACAAAACAAATCGCTTCCAACCAAATCACTCCAGAGCACAAAAAATTCGCTTCCAACGAAATCACCCCAGAACACAAAAAATTATTTTCCAACATAATGACTCCAGAGCAGAGAAAACACGATTCCAAGGAAATGACCCCATATTCCAAAAATTTGCTTCTATCGAAATCACCCGAAAACACAAAAAATTCGCTTCCAACAAAATCACCCCAGAACACAATAAATTCGCTTCAAACGATCTCTCCTGAGAACACAAATATTTGCTTCCAAAGAAATCATCCCAGAGCACAAAAAAATTCGCTTCAAACGAAATCACCCTGGAACACAAAAAATTCCCTTTCAACGAAATCACCCGAGAACACAAAAATTTCGCTTCCAACAAAATCACCCCAGAGCACAAAATATTCACTGCCAAAGAAATGACTCCAGAGCACAGAAAACACGCTTCCAACGAAATGACCCTCTATTTAAAAAATTTGCTTCCATCGAAAAAACCGGAGAACACAAAAAATTCGCTTCCAAAGAAATTACCCCAGAACACAAAAAATTTGCTTGCAATGAAATATCCTGAGAACACAAATATTAGCTTCCAATCAAATCACCCCAGAGCACCAAAAATTCGCTTCCAACGAAATCACACCAGAACACAAAAAATTCGCTTCCAACGAAATCAGCCCAAAGCACCAAAAATTCCCTTCCAACGAAACTACTCCAGAGCACAGAAAACGAGCTTCCAACGAAATGGCCCCTACTTCAAAAATTTGCTTCCATCGAAAAAACCGGAGAACACAAAAAATTCGCTTGCAACGAAATCGTCTGAGAACACAAATATTCGCTTCCAACGAAATGACTCCAGAGCACAGAAAACACGCTTCCAACGAAATGACCCCAAAACACTAAAAATTCGCGGCCAAAGAAATCACCCGAGAACACAAAAAATTAGCTTCCAACCAATTCACCCCAGAACCCAAAAAATTCGCTTCCAACCAAATGACTCCAGAGCACAGAAAACAGGCTTCCAACGAAATCACCCCTGAACACAAAAAATTTGCTTCCATAAAAAATACCCAAGAACACAAAAAATTCGCTTCCAACGAAATTACCCCAGAACACAAAAAATTCGCTTCCAACGAAATCACCCAGAACACAAAAAATTTGCTTCCAACGAAATCACCCCAGAGCACAAAAAATTCGCTTCCATCGAAATGACTCCAGAACACAGAAAACACGCTTCCAACTAAACGACCCCAGAACACTAAAAATTGGCGGCCAAAGAAATCAACCGAGAACACAAAAAATTCGCTTCTAACGAAATGACTACAGAGCACAGAAAACAATGTAGCAATGAAATGACCCGAGAACACAAAAAATTCACTTTCAATGAAATCACCTGAGAACAAAAAAATTCAAGTCCAACGAAATTACCCCAGAATAGAAAAAATTTGCTTCCTACGAAATCACCCCAGTGCACAAAAAATTCCCTTCCAATAAATCACCTGAGAACAAAAATATTCGCTTCCCACAAAATTACCCCAGAACGGAAAAAATTTCCTTCCATCGAAATCATCGCAGAACACAAAAAATTCAATTCCAACGAAATGATTACAGAGCACAGAAAACATGCTTCCAACGCAATCACCCCAGAGCACAAAAAAATTCCTTCCAACAAAATGACCCCAGAACGCAAAAAATTCCCTTTCAACGAAATCACCCTAGAACCCAAAAAAATTGCTTCCAACGAAATCACCCAAGAGCACAAAAAATTAGCTTCCAACGAAATGATTCCAGAGGACAGAAAACACGCTTCCAATGAAATGATGCCAGAACAATAAAAATTTCCTTTCAATGAAATCACCCGAGAACACAAAAAATTCGCTTCCAAAGTAATTTCCCCAGAATACAAAAAATGCGCTTCCAACGAAATCACCCCAGATCACAAAAAAATCCCTTTAAATGAAATCACCCGAGAACACAAAAAATTCGCTTCCAACGAAATCACGCCAGAGCACCAAAAATTCTCTTCCAACCAAGGGACTCCAGAGCACAGAAAACACGCTTCCAACAAAATGACCCCCTACTTCAAAAATTTGCTTCCATCGAAAAAACCGGAGAACACAAAAAATTCGCTTCCAAGAAAATTTCCACAGAACACTAAAAATTCGCTTCCAATGAAATCACCCCAGAACACAAAAATTTCGCTTCCAACGAAATGACTCCAGAGCACAGAAAACAGGCTTCCAAAGAAATGACCCCAGAACACAAAAAATTCCCTTTCAACGAAATCACCCGAGAACACAAAAAATTCACCTCCAACGAAATCACCACAGAGTACAAAAAATTCGCTACCAACGAAATGACTCCAGAGCACAGAAAAAATGCTTCCAACGAAATGACACACTATTTCAAAATTTGCTTCCATCGAAATGACCGGAGAACAGAAAAAATTCTCTTCCAACGATATTACCCCAGACGACAAAAAATTCTTTTCCAACGAAAACTCCTGAGAACACAAATATTCGCTTCCAAAGATATCATCCCAGAGCACAAAAAATTCGCATCCAACGAAATCACCCAAGAACATAAAAATTCCCTTTCAAAGAAATCACCCGAGAACACCAAAATATCGCTTCCAATGAAATCACCCGAGAGCACAAAAAATTCGCTTCCAACGAAATGACTCCAGAAGACAGAAAACAATGAAGCAATGAAATGACCCGAGAACACAAAAAATTCGCTTCCAAAGAAATCACCCTAGAACATAAAAATTGGCTTCCATCGAAATAACAACAGAAGAAAAAAAATTCCCTTCTAACCAAATCACCCCAGAGCACAAAAAATTCGCTTCCAACAAAATCACCCTAGAACATAAAAAATTTGCTTTCAATGAAATCATCCGAGAATAGAAAAAATTCGCTTCCAACGAAATCACGCCAGAGCACAAAAAATTCACTGCCAAAGAAATGACTCCAGAGCACAGAAAACACGCTTCCAACGAAATGACCCTCTACTTAAAAAATTTGCTTCCATCGAAAAAACCGGAGAACACAAAAAATTCGCTTCCAACGAAATTACTCCAGAACACAAAAAATTCGCTTGCAACGAAATATCCTGAGAACACAAATATTAGCTTCCAATCAAATCACCCCAGAGCACAAAAAATTCGCTTCCAACGAAATCACCCCAGAACACAAAAAATTCGCTTCCAACGAAATGACTCCAGAGCATAGAAAACACGCTTCCAACGAAATGATACTATACTTCGAAAATTTGCTTCAATCGAAAAAACCGGAGAAAACAAAAAATTCTCTTTCAACGATATTACCCCAAAAGACAAAATATTGGCTTCCAAAGAAATCTCCTGAGAACACAAATATTCGCTTTGAAAGAAATCATCCCAGAGCACAAAAAATTCCCGTTCAACGAAATCACCCGAGAACACAAACAATTCACGTCCAACGAAATTACCACAGAACAGAAAAAATTTGCTTCCATCGAAATCACCCCAGAACACAATAAATTCGCTTCCAACAAAATCACCCTAGAACAGAAAAACTCCCTTTAAACGAAATCACACTAGAACACAAAAAATTCGTTCCAACGAAATGACTCCAGAACACAGAAAACACGCTTCCAACGAAATGATACCATACTTCAAAAATTTGCTTCCATTCAAATGACCCGAGAACACAAAAAATTCCCTTCGAACGAAAATACCCCAGAACACAAAAAATTTGCTTCCAATGAAATGACCCCAGAACACAAAAAATTTGCTTCCAATGAAATTACCCCAGAACACATAAAATTCGCTTCCAACGAAATCACCCAGAACACAAAAAATTTGCTTCCAAAGAAATCACCCCAGAGCACAAAAAATTCGCTTCCATCGAAATGATTCCAGAGCACAAAAAACACGCTTCCAACTAAATGACCCCAGAACACTAAAAATTCGCTGCCAAAGAAATCACCCAAGAACAGAAAAAATTCGCTTCCAACGTAATTACCCCAGAACAAAAAAATTCGCTTCCAACGAAATCAACCTTGAACACAAAAAATTCCCTTTGAAGGAAATCACCCGAGAACAAAAAAATTCGCTTCCAATGCAATCACCCTAGAGCACAAAAAATTCCCTTCCAACGAAATGACTCCAGGGCACAGAAAAAAGGCTTCCATCGAAAAGACAGGAGAACACAAAAAAATTCTCTTCCATCGATATAACCCTAGAAGACAAAAAATTCTTTTCCAACGAAAACTCCTGAGAACACAAAGATTCGCTTCCAAAGATATCATCCCAGAACACAAAAAATTCGCTTCCAACGAAATCACCCTAGAACATAAAAAATTGGCTTCCATCGAAATAACCACAGAAGACAAAAAATTCCCTTCTAACCAAATCACCCCAGAGCACAAAAAATTCGCTTCCAACCAAATCACCATAGAACATAAAAAATTCGCTTTCAACGAAATCACCCGAGAATAGAAAAAATTCGCTTCCAACGAAATCACCCCAGAGCACAAAAAATTCACTGCCAAAGAAATGACTCCAGAGCACAGAAAACACGTTTCCAACGAAATGACCCTCTACTTAAAAAATTTGCTTCCATCGAAAAACCGGAGAACACAAAAAATTTGCTTCCAACAAAATTACCCCAGAACAAAAAAAATTCGATTCCAACGTAATTACCCCAGAAAACAAAAAATGCGCTTCCAACGAAATCACCCTAGAACACAAAAAATTCCCTTTAAATGAAATCACACGAGAACACAAAAAATTCGTTTCCAACGAAATCACTCCAGAGCACCAAAAATTCTCTTCCAACCAAGTGACTCCAGAGCACAGAAAACATGCTTCCAACAAAATGACCCCCTACTTCAAAAATTTGCTTCCATCGAAAAAACCGGAGAACACAAAAAATTTGCTTCCAACAAAATTTCCACAGAACACAAAAAATTCGCCTCCAACGAAATCACCCCAGAGCACAGAAAATTCACTGCCAAAGAAATGACTCCAGAGCACAGAAAACACACTTCGAACGAAATGATACCATACTTCAAAAATTTGCTTCCATCGAAATCACCCGAGAACACAAAAAATTTGCTTCCAACGAAATTTCCCCAGAACACAAAAACTTCGCCTGAAACGAAATCACCCCAGGACACAAAAAATTCGCTTGCAACGAAATGACTCCAGAGCACAGAAAACATGCTTCCAACGAAATGACCCTCTACTTAAAAAATTTGCTTCCATCGAAAAACCGGAGAACACAAAAAATTTGCTTCCAACGAAATTACCCCAGAACAAAAAAAATTCGATTCCAACGTAATTACCCCAGAAAACAAAAAATGCGCTTCCAACGAAATCACCCTAGAACACAAAAAATTCCCTTTAAATGAAATCACAGGAGAACACAAAAAATTCGTTTCCAACGAAATCACTCCAGAGCACCAAAAATTCTCTTCCAACCAAGTGACTCCAGAGCACAGAAAACATGCTTCCAACAAAATGACCCCCTACTTCAAAAATTTGCTTCCATCGAAAAAACAGGAGAACACAAAAAATTTGCTTCCAACAAAATTTCCACAGAACACAAAAAATTCGCCTCCAACGAAATCACCCCAGAGCACAGAAAATTCACTGCCAAAGAAATGACTCCAGAGCACAGAAAACACACTTCGAACGAAATGATACCATACTTCAAAAATTTGCTTCCATCGAAATCACCCGAGAACACAAAAAATTTGCTTCCAACGAAATTTCCCCAGAACACAAAAACTTCCCCTGAAACGAAATCACCCCAGGACACAAAAAATTCGCTTGCAACGAAATGACTCCAGAGCACAGAAAACATGCTTCCAACGAAATGACCACAGAACACAAAAAATTCCCTTTTAACAAAATCACCCGAGAAAACAAAAAATTCGCTTCC
Organism: Meriones unguiculatus; assembly: GCF_030254825.1. Lineage (NCBI taxonomy): Eukaryota > Metazoa > Chordata > Mammalia > Rodentia > Muridae > Meriones > Meriones unguiculatus. The sequence continues at coordinate 70,773,620 of NC_083353.1, forward strand.
AACGAAATGACTCCAGAGCACAGAAAACACGCTGCCAACGATATGACCCCCTACATCAAATATTTGATTCCATTGAAAAAACCAGAGAACACAAAAAATTCGCTTCCAATTAAATTACCTTAGAACACAAAAAAATCGCTTCCAACGAAATCTCCTGAGAACACAAATATTCGCTTCGAAAGAAATCATCCCGGAGCACAAAAAAATTCGCTTCCAAAGAAATCACCCTAGAACACAAATAATTCCCTTTCAAAGAAATCACCCGAGTACACAAAAAATTCACCTAAAACGAAATTACCAGAGAACAGAAAAAGTTTGCTTCCATCTAAATCACCGAAGAACACCAAAAATTCGCTCCAACGAAATGACTCCAGAGCACAGGAAACCCGCTTCGAACGAAATGATACCATACTTCAAAAATTTGCTTCCATTCAAATGACCCGAGAACACAAAAAATTCCCTTCGAACGAAAATACCCCAGAACACAAAAAATTTGCTTCCAATGAAATGACCCCAGAACACAAAAAATTCGCTTCCAACGAAATTACCCCAGAACACATAAAATTCGCTTCCAACGAAATCACCCAGAACACAAAAAATTTGCTTCCAAAGAAATCACCCCAGAGCACAAAAAATTCGCTTCCATCGAAATGATTCCAGAGCACAAAAAACACGCTTCCAACTAAATGACCCCAGAACACTAAAAATTCGCTGCCAAAGAAATCACCCAAGAACAGAAAAAATTCGCTTCCAACGTAATTACCCCAGAACAAAAAAATTCGCTTCCAACGAAATCAACCTTGAACACAAAAAATTCCCTTTGAAGGAAATCACCCGAGAACAAAAAAATTCGCTTCCAATGCAATCACCCTAGAGCACAAAAAATTCCCTTCCAACGAAATGACTCCAGGGCACAGAAAAAAGGCTTCCATCGAAAAGACAGGAGAACACAAAAAAATTCTCTTCCATCGATATAACCCTAGAAGACAAAAAATTCTTTTCCAACGAAAACTCCTGAGAACACAAAGATTCGCTTCCAAAGATATCATCCCAGAACACAAAAAATTCGCTTCCAACGAAATCACCCTAGAACATAAAAAATTGGCTTCCATCGAAATAACCACAGAAGACAAAAAATTCCCTTCTAACCAAATCACCCCAGAGCACAAAAAATTCGCTTCCAACGAAATCACCATAGAACATAAAAAATTCGCTTTCAACGAAATCACCCGAGAATAGAAAAAATTCGCTTCCAACGAAATCACCCCAGAGCACAAAAAATTCACTGCCAAAGAAATGACTCCAGAGCACAGAAAACACGTTTCCAACGAAATGACCCTCTACTTAAAAAATTTGCTTCCATCGAAAAACCGGAGAACACAAAAAATTTGCTTCCAACGAAATTACCCCAGAACAAAAAAAATTCGATTCCAACGTAATTACCCCAGAAAACAAAAAATGCGCTTCCAACGAAATCACCCTAGAACACAAAAAATTCCCTTTAAATGAAATCACACGAGAACACAAAAAATTCGTTTCCAACGAAATCACTCCAGAGCACCAAAAATTCTCTTCCAACCAAGTGACTCCAGAGCACAGAAAACATGCTTCCAACAAAATGACCCCCTACTTCAAAAATTTGCTTCCATCGAAAAAACCGGAGAACACAAAAAATTTGCTTCCAACAAAATTTCCACAGAACACAAAAAATTCGCCTCCAACGAAATCACCCCAGAGCACAGAAAATTCACTGCCAAAGAAATGACTCCAGAGCACAGAAAACACACTTCGAACGAAATGATACCATACTTCAAAAATTTGCTTCCATCGAAATCACCCGAGAACACAAAAAATTTGCTTCCAACGAAATTTCCCCAGAACACAAAAACTTCGCCTGAAACGAAATCACCCCAGGACACAAAAAATTCGCTTGCAACGAAATGACTCCAGAGCACAGAAAACATGCTTCCAACGAAATGACCCTCTACTTAAAAAATTTGCTTCCATCGAAAAACCGGAGAACACAAAAAATTTGCTTCCAACGAAATTACCCCAGAACAAAAAAAATTCGATTCCAACGTAATTACCCCAGAAAACAAAAAATGCGCTTCCAACGAAATCACCCTAGAACACAAAAAATTCCCTTTAAATGAAATCACACGAGAACACAAAAAATTCGTTTCCAACGAAATCACTCCAGAGCACCAAAAATTCTCTTCCAACCAAGTGACTCCAGAGCACAGAAAACATGCTTCCAACAAAATGACCCCCTACTTCAAAAATTTGCTTCCATCGAAAAAACCGGAGAACACAAAAAATTTGCTTCCAACAAAATTTCCACAGAACACAAAAAATTCGCCTCCAACGAAATCACCCCAGAGCACAGAAAATTCACTGCCAAAGAAATGACTCCAGAGCACAGAAAACACACTTCGAACGAAATGATACCATACTTCAAAAATTTGCTTCCATCGAAATCACCCGAGAACACAAAAAATTTGCTTCCAACGAAATTTCCCCAGAACACAAAAACTTCGCCTGAAACGAAATCACCCCAGGACACAAAAAATTCGCTTGCAACGAAATGACTCCAGAGCACAGAAAACAGGCTTCCAACGAAATGACCCCATATTTCAAAAATTTGCTTCCATTGAAATCACCCGAGAACACAAAAAATTCGCTTTGAACGAAATTACCCCAGAACACAAAATGTTCGCTTCCAACGAAATCTCCTGAGAACACAAATATTCGCTTCGAAAGAAATCATCCCAGAGCACAAAAAAATTCGCTTCCAAAGAAATCACCCTAGAACACAAATAATTCCCTTTCAAAGAAATCACCAGAGAACACAAAAAATTCGCTTACAACGAAATCAACCCAGAGCACAAAAAATTCGCTTGCAAGGAAATCTTCTGAGAAAACAAATATTCGCTTCCAAAGAAATCATCCCAGAGCACAAAAAAAATTCGCTTCCAAAAAAATCACCCTAGAACACAAAAAATTCACGTCCAACGAAATTACCCAAGAACACAAGAAAATCGCTTCCAACGAAATTACCCGAGAACACAAAAATTTAGCTTCCAACAAAATCACCCCAGAGCACAAAAAGTTCGATTCCAACGAAATGACTCCAGAGCACAGAAAACACGCTTTCAAGGAAATGATCCAATACTTCAAAAATTGGCTTCCATCGAAATCACCCGAGAACACAAAAAATTCACTTCCAACGAAATTATCCCTTAACACAAAAAATGCGCCTCCAACGAAATCACCCCAGAGCACAAAAAATTTGCTTCCAACGAAGTAACGCCAGAGCACAGAAAACACGCTTCCAACGAAATGACTCCCTACTTCAAAAATTTGCTTCCATCGAAAAATCCTGAGAACACAAAAATTTCTATTCCAACGATATTACCCCAGAACAAAAAAAAATTCGCTTCCAAAGAAATGCCTCTAGAGCACAGAAAACACTCTTCCAACGAAATGACCCCATATTTCAAAAATTTGCTTCCATTGAAATAATATAAGAACACAGAAAATTCTCTTCCAAAGATATTACCCAAGAAGACAAAAAATTGTTTTCCCACAAAATCACCCGAGAACACAAAAAATTTGCTTCCAAAGAAATCACCCTAGAACACAAAAAATCTCTTTAAAAGAAATCACCCGAGAACACAAAAAAATGTGCTTCCAACGAAATCACCCCTGAGCACCAAAAAATCCCTTCCAACGAAGTGACTCCAGAGCACAGAAAACACGCTTCCAACGAAATGACCCCCTACTTCAAAAATTTGCTTCCATCGAAGAAAAAGGAGAACACAAAAATTCTCTTCCAACGATATTACCCCAGAAGAAAAAATTCTTTTCCAACGAAATCCCTGAGAACACAAATATTCGCTTCCAAAGATATCATCCCAGAGCACAAAAAATTCGCTTCCAACGAAATCACCCTAAAACATAAAAAAATTCGCTTCCATCGAAATCACCACAGAAGACAAAAATTTCGCTTCCAACAAAATCACCCCATAGCACGAAAAATTGTCTTCCAACGAAATGACTCCAGAGCACAGAAAACACGCTTACAAGGAAATGATCCCATACTTCAAAAATTGGCTTCCATCGAAATCACCCGAGAACACAAAAAATTCACTTCCAACGAAATTATCCCAGAACACAAAAAATGCGCTTCCAACGAAATAACCCCAGAGCACAAAAAATTCGCTTCCATCGAAATGACTCCAGAGCACAGAAAATACGCTTCCAATGAAATGACCCCAGAACACCAAAAATTCTTTCAATGAAATCACCCTAGAACATAAAAAATTCGCTTCCAACGAAATCACCCTAGAACATAAAAATTCGCTTTCAATGAAATTACACCAGAACACAAAAAATTCCCTTTCAACGAAATCACCCGAGAACACAAATATTCGCTTCCAAAGATATCATCCCAGAGCACAAAAAATTCGCTTCCAACGAAATATCTCCAGAGCTCCGAAAACATGCTTCCAACGAAATGACCTCCTACATCCGTCGAAAAAACGGGAGAACAGAAAAAATTCGCTTGCAACGTAATCTTCTGAGAACACAAGTATTCGCTTCCAACGAAATCAAACTAGAACACAAAAAATTAGCTTGCAACGAAATCTCCTGAGAATACAAATATTTGCTTTCAACGAAATCACCCCAGAGCACAAAAAATTCGCTTCCAATGAAAAGACTTCAGAGCACAGAAAACATGCATACAACGATATGACCCCCTACTTCAAAAATTTGCTTCCATGGAAAAAAACGGAGAACACAAAAAATTCTCTTCCAATCATATTACCCCAGAAGACAAAAAATTCTTTTCCAACGAAATCTCCTGAGAACACAAATATTCGCTTCCAAAGTAATCACTCCAGACCACAGAAAACACGCTTCCAACGAAATCACCCCAGACCACCAAAAATTCGCTTCCAACGAAATCACCCCAGAACACAAAAAATTCGCTTCCAACGAAATCTCCTGAGAACACAAATATTCGCTTCCAAAGAAAACATCCCAGAGCACAAAAAATTCGCTTCCAACAAAATGACTCCAGAGCACAGAAAACACGCTTCCAATGAAGTGACTCCAGAACACAAAACATTCGCTTTCATAGAAATCACCCTAGAACATAAAAAATTCGCTTCCATCGAAATCACCATAGAAGACCAAAAAACTCGCTTCCAACCAAATCACTCCAGAGCACAAAATATTCGCTTCCAACAAAATCACCCCAGACCACAAAAAATTCTCTTCCAACGAAATGACTCCAGAGCACAGAAAACATGCTTCCAAGGAAATGATCCCATACTTCAAAAATTGGCTTCCATCAAAATCACGCGAGAACACAAAAAATTCACTTCCAACGAAATTATCCCAGAACACAGAAAATGCGCTACCAACGAAATCACATCAGAGCACAAAAAATTCGCTTCCAACGAAATGACTCCAGAGCACAGAAAACACGCTTCCAACAAAATGACTCCCTACTTCAAAACTTTGCTTCCATCGAAAAGTCCTGAGAGCACAAAAATTCTATTCCATCGAAATGACCCTAGAACATGAAAAATTCACTTCCAACGAAATCTCCTGAGAACAAAAATATTCGCTTCCAAAAAAAAGCATCCCAGAGCACAAAAAATTCGCTTCCAATGAAATGACTCCCTACTTCAAAAATTTGCTTCCATCAAAAAGTCCTGAGAGCACAAAAATTTCTATTCCATGGAAATTACCCCAGAACACAAAAAATTTGCTTCCAACGAAATCTCTCCTGAGGACAAAAAATTCTAATGAAATGAATCCAGAGCACAGAAAACACGCTTCCAACGAAATGACCCCATCCTTCAAAAATTTGCTTCCATCAAACAAACCAGAGAACACAAAAAATTCATTTCCAAAGAAATGACCCCAGAACACAAAAAAAATTGCTTCCAATGAAATCTTCTGAGAACACAAATATTCACTTCTAAAGTAATCATCCCAGAGCACAAAAAATTCGCTTCCAACAACATCAACCTAGAACACAAAAAATTCTCTTTCAATGAAATCACCCGAGAATACAAAAAATTCGGTTCCAACATAATCAACCCAGAGCACAAAAAATTCACTTCCAACAAAATGACTCCAGAGCCCAGAAAACACGCTTCCAATGAAATGACCCCAGAACACAAAAAATTCGCTTTCAACAAAATCACCCTAGAAAATAAAAAATTCCCTTTCAATAAAATTACCCCAGAACAGAAAAAATTTGCTTGCAACGAAATCACCTGAGAACACAAATATTCACTTCCAAAGAAAACATCCCAGATCACAAAAAATTCGCTTCCAACGAAATCACCCCAGAACACAAAAAATTCGCTTCCAACGAAATCAACCCAGAGCACAAAAAATTCGCTTCCAACGAAATGACTCCGGAGCTCCGAAAACATGCTTCCAACGAAATGACCTCATACTTCAAAAATTTACTTCCATCGAAAAAAACGGAGAACAGAAAAAATTCGCTTGCAACGAAATATTCTGAGAACACAAATATTCGCTTCCAACGAAATCTCCCCAGAACACAAAATATTCGCTTCCAACGAAATCTCCCCAGAACACAAAATATTCGCTTCCAACGAAATCACTCCAGAATACAAAAAATTCGCTTCCAACGAAATGACTCCCTACTTCAAAAATTTGCTTCCATCAAACAAACCGGAGAACACAAAAAATTCATTTCCAAAGAAATGACCCCAGAACACAAAAAAATCCGCTTCCAACGAAATCTTTTGAGAACACAAATATTCACTTCTAAAGAAATCATCCCAGAGCACAAAAAAATTCGTTTCCAATAAAATCACCCAAGAACATAAAAATTTTTTTTTCAAAGGAATCACCCGAGAACACAAAAAATTCATGTCCAACGAAATTACCCTAGAACACGAAAATTTTGCTTCCAACAAAATCACCCCAGACCACAAAAAATTCTCTTCCAACAAAATGACTCCAGAGCACAGAAAACACGCTTCCAAGGAAATGATCCCATACTTCAAAAATTGGCTTCCATCGAAATTACCCGAGAACACAAAAAATTCACTTCCAACGAAATTATCCCAGAACACAGAAAATGCGCTACCAACGAAATCACCACAGAGCACAAAAAATTCATTTCCAAGAAAATCACCCTAGAACATAAAAACTTTCCTTTCAAAGAAATCACCCGAGAACACAAAAAATTCATGTACAACGAAATTACCCCAGAACACAAGAAATTCGCTTCCAACGAAATTACCCGAGAACACAAAAATTTAGCTTCCAACAAAATCACCCCAGAGCACAAAAAGTTCGATTCCAACGAAATGACTCCAGAGCACAGAAAACACGCTTTCAAGGAAATGATCCAATACTTCAAAAATTGGCTTCCATCGAAATCACCCGAGAACACAAAAAATTCACTTCCAACGAAATTATCCCTTAACACAAAAAATGCGCCTCCAACGAAATCACCCCAGAGCACAAAAAATTTGCTTCCAACGAAGTGACGCCAGAGCACAGAAAACACGCTTCCAACGAAATGACTCCCTACTTCAAAAATTTGCTTCCATCGAAAAATCCTGAGAACACAAAAATTTCTATTCCAACGATATTACCCCAGAACAAAAAAAATTCGCTTCCAAAGAAATGCCTCTAGAGCACAGAAAACACTCTTCCAACGAAATGACCCCATATTTCAAAAATTTGCTTCCATTGAAATAATATAAGAACACAGAAAATTCTCTTCCAAAGATATTACCCAAGAAGACAAAAAATTGTTTTCCCACAAAATCACCCGAGAACACAAAAAATTTGCTTCCAACGAAATCACCCTAGAACACAAAAAATCTCTTTAAAAGAAATCACCCGAGAACACAAAAAAATGTGCTTCCAACGAAATCACCCCTGAGCACCAAAAAATCCCTTCCAACGAAGTGACTCCAGAGCACAGAAAACACGCTTCCAACGAAATGACCCCCTACTTCAAAAATTTGCTTCCATCGAAGAAAAAGGAGAACACAAAAATTCTCTTCCAACGATATTACCCCAGAAGAAAAAATTCTTTTCCAACGAAATCCCTGAGAACACAAATATTCGCTTCCAAAGATATCATCCCAGAGCACAAAAAATTCGCTTCCAACGAAATCACCCTAAAACATAAAAAATTCGCTTCCATCGAAATCACCACAGAAGACAAAAATTTCGCTTCCAACAAAATCACCCCATAGCACGAAAAATTGTCTTCCAACGAAATGACTCCAGAGCACAGAAAACACGCTTACAAGGAAATGATCCCATACTTCAAAAATTGGCTTCCATCGAAATCACCCGAGAACACAAAAAATTCACTTCCAACGAAATTATCCCAGAACACAAAAAATGCGCTTCCAACGAAATAACCCCAGAGCACAAAAAATTCGCTTCCATCGAAATGACTCCAGAGCACAGAAAATACGCTTCCAATGAAATGACCCCAGAACACCAAAAATTCTTTCAATGAAATCACCCTAGAACATAAAAAATTCGCTTCCAACGAAATCACCCTAGAACATAAAAAATTCGCTTTCAATGAAATTACACCAGAACACAAAAAATTCCCTTTCAACGAAATCACCCGAGAACACAAATATTTGCTTCCAAAGATATCATCCCAGAGCACAAAAAATTCGCTTCCAACGAAATATCTCCAGAGCTCCGAAAACATGCTTCCAACGAAATGACCTCCTACTTCCGTCGAAAAAACGGGAGAACAGAAAAAATTCGCTTGCAACGTAATCTTCTGAGAACACAAGTATTCGCTTCCAACGAAATCAAACTACAACACAAAAAATTAGCTTGCAACGAAATCTCCTGAGAATACAAATATTTTCTTTCAACGAAATCACCCCAGAGCACAAAAAATTCGCTTCCAATGAACAGACTTCAGAGCACAGAAAACATGCTTACAACGATATGACCCCCTACTTCAAAAATTTGCTTCCATGGAAAAAAACGGAGAACACAAAAAATTCTCTTCCAATCATATTACCCCAGAAGACAAAAAATTCTTTTCCAACGAAATCTCCTGAGAACACAAATATTCGCTTCCAAAGTAATCACTCCAGACCACAGAAAACACGCTTCCAACGAAATCACCCCAGACCACCAAAAATTCGCTTCCAACGAAATCACCCCAGAACACAAAAAATTCGCTTCCAACGAAATCTCCTGAGAACACAAATATTCGCTTCCAAAGAAAACATCCCAGAGCACAAAAAATTCGCTTCCAACAAAATGACTCCAGAGCACAGAAAACACGCTTCCAATGAAGTGACTCCAGAACACAAAACATTCGCTTTCATAGAAATCACCCTAGAACATAAAAAATTCGCTTCCATCGAAATCACCATAGAAGACCAAAAAACTCGCTTCCAACCAAATCACTCCAGAGCACAAAATATTCGCTTCCAACAAAATCACCCCAGACCACAAAAAATTCTCTTCCAACGAAATGACTCCAGAGCACAGAAAACATGCTTCCAAGGAAATGATCCCATACTTCAAAAATTGGCTTCCATCAAAATCACGCGAGAACACAAAAAATTCACTTCCAACGAAATTATCCCAGAACACAGAAAATGCGCTACCAACGAAATCACATCAGAGCACAAAAAATTCGCTTCCAACGAAATGACTCCAGAGCACAGAAAACACGCTTCCAACAAAATGACTCCCTACTTCAAAACTTTGCTTCCATCGAAAAGTCCTGAGAGCACAAAAATTCTATTCCATCGAAATGACCCTAGAACATGAAAAATTCACTTCCAACGAAATCTCCTGAGAACAAAAATATTCGCTTCCAAAAAAAAAGCATCCCAGAGCACAAAAAATTCGCTTCCAATGAAATGACTCCCTACTTCAAAAATTTGCTTCCATCAAAAAGTCCTGAGAGCACAAAAATTTCTATTCCATGGAAATTACCCCAGAACACAAAAAATTTGCTTCCAACGAAATCTCTCCTGAGGACAAAAAATTCTAATGAAATGAATCCAGAGCACAGAAAACACGCTTCCAACGAAATGACCCCATCCTTCAAAAATTTGCTTCCATCAAACAAACCAGAGAACACAAAAAATTCATTTCCAAAGAAATGACCCCAGAACACAAAAAAAATTGCTTCCAATGAAATCTTCTGAGAACACAAATATTCACTTCTAAAGTAATCATCCCAGAGCACAAAAAATTCGCTTCCAACAACATCAACCTAGAACACAAAAAATTCTCTTTCAATGAAATCACCCGAGAATACAAAAAATTCGGTTCCAACATAATCAACCCAGAGCACAAAAAATTCACTTCCAACAAAATGACTCCAGAGCCCAGAAAACACGCTTCCAATGAAATGACCCCAGAACACAAAAAATTCGCTTTCAACAAAATCACCCTAGAACATAAAAAATTCCCTTTCAATAAAATTACCCCAGAACAGAAAAAATTTGCTTGCAACGAAATCACCTGAGAACACAAATATTCACTTCCAAAGAAAACATCCCAGATCACAAAAAATTCGCTTCCAACGAAATCACCCCAGAACACAAAAAATTCGCTTCCAACGAAATCAACCCAGAGCACAAAAAATTCGCTTCCAACGAAATGACTCCGGAGCTCCGAAAACATGCTTCCAACGAAATGACCTCATACTTCAAAAATTTACTTCCATCGAAAAAAACGGAGAACAGAAAAAATTCGCTTGCAACGAAATATTCTGAGAACACAAATATTCGCTTCCAACGAAATCTCCCCAGAACACAAAATATTCGCTTCCAACGAAATCTCCCCAGAACACAAAATATTCGCTTCCAACGAAATCACTCCAGAATACAAAAAATTCGCTTCCAACGAAATGACTCCCTACTTCAAAAATTTGCTTCCATCAAACAAACCGGAGAACACAAAAAATTCATTTCCAAAGAAATGACCCCAGAACACAAAAAAATCCGCTTCCAACGAAATCTTTTGAGAACACAAATATTCACTTCTAAAGAAATCATCCCAGAGCACAAAAAAATTCGTTTCCAATAAAATCACCCAAGAACATAAAAAAATTTTTTTCAAAGGAATCACCCGAGAACACAAAAAATTCATGTCCAACGAAATTACCCTAGAACACGAAAATTTTGCTTCCAACAAAATCACCCCAGACCACAAAAAATTCTCTTCCAACAAAATGACTCCAGAGCACAGAAAACACGCTTCCAAGGAAATGATCCCATACTTCAAAAATTGGCTTGCATCGAAATTACCCGAGAACACAAAAAATTCACTTCCAACGAAATTATCCCAGAACACAGAAAATGCGCTACCAACGAAATCACCACAGAGCACAAAAAATTCATTTCCAAGAAAATCACCCTAGAACATAAAAACTTTCCTTTCAAAGAAATCACCCGAGAACACAAAAAATTCATGTACAACGAAATTACCCCAGAACACAAGAAATTCGCTTCCAACGAAATTACCCTAAAACACAAAAATTTCGCTTCCAACAAAATCACCCCAGACCACAAAAAATTCTCTTCCAACGAAATGACTCCAGAGCACAGAAAACATGCTTCCAAGGAAATGATCCCATACTTCAAAAATTGGCTTCCATCGAAATCACCCGAGAACACAAAAAATTCACTTCCAACGAAATTATCCCAGAACACAAAAAATGCGCTACCAACGAAATCACATCAGAGCACAAAAAATTCGCTTCCAACGAAATGACTCCAGAGCACAGAAAACATGCTTCCAACAAAATGACTCCCTACTTCAAAACTTTGCTTCAATCGAAAAGTCCTGAGAGCACAAAAAATTCTATTCCATCGAAATTACCCCAGAACACAAAAAATTTGCTTCCAACAAAATCTCCTGAGAACACAAACATTCGATTCCAAAGAAAACATCCCAGAGCACAAAAAATTCGCTTCCAACAAAATGACTCCACAGCACAGAAAACACGCTTCCAATGAAGTGACTCCAGAACACAAAAAATTTGCTTTCAACGACATCACCCTAGAACATAAAAAATTCGCTTCCATCGAAATCACCATAGAAGACAAAAATTTTGCTTCCAAACAAATCACTCCAGAGCACAACAAATTTGCTTCCAACGAAATCACCCTAGAACATAAAAAATTCCCTTTCAATGAAATTACCCTTGAACACAAAAAATTCGCTTGCAACGAAATCTCCTGAGAACACAAATATTCGCTTCCAAAGAAAATATCCCAGAGCACAAAAAATTCGCTTCCAACGAAATCACCCCAGAACACTAAAATTTCCCTTTCAACAAAATCACCCCAGAACACAAAAAATTAGCTTCCAACGAAATCACTCCAGAGGACAAAAAATTCGCTTCTAACGAAATGACTCCAGAGCACAGAAAACACGCTTTCAACGAAATGACCCCTCCTTCAAAAATTTGCTTCCATCAAACAAACCAGAGAACACAAAAAATTCATTTCCAAAGAAATGACCCCAGAACACAAAAAAAAATCGCTTCCAATGAAATCTTCTGAGAACACAAATATTCAGTTCTAAAGAAATCATCCCAGAGCACAAAAAAATTCGCTTCCAACAAAATCACCCTAGAACACAAAAAATTCCCTTTCAACGAAATCACCTGAGAATACAAAAAATTCGCTTCCAATATAATCAACCAAGAGCACAAAAAATTCGCTTCCAACAAATTGACTCCAGAGCACAGAAAACACGCTTCCAATGAAATGACCCCAGAACACAAAAAATTTGCTTTCAACGACATCACCCTAGAACATAAAATATTCGCTTCCATCGAAATCACCATAGAAGACAAAAAATTCGCTTCCAAACAAATCACTCCAGAGCACAAAAAATTGGCTTCCAATGAAATCACCCTAGAACATAAAAAATCCCCTTTCAATGAAATTACCCCAGAACACAAAAAATTCGCTTGCAACGAAATCTCCTGAGAACACAAATATTCGCATCCAAAGAAAACATCCCAGAGCACAAAAAATTCGCTTCCAATGAAATCACCGCAGAATACCCAAAATTCCCTTTCAACGAAATCACCCCAGAACACAAAAAATTCGCTTCCAACGAAATCAACCCAGAGCACAAAAAATTCGCATCCAACGAAATGACTCCAGAGCTCCGAAAACATGCTTCCAACGAAATGACCTCCTACTTCAAAAATTTACTTCCATCGAAAAAACCGGAGAACAGAAAAAATTCGCTTGCAACGAAATCTTCTGAGAACACAAATATTCGCTTCCAACGAAATCTCCCCGGAACACAAAATATTCGCTTCCAACGAAATCACCCCAGAACACAAAAATTTCGCTTCCAACGAAATGACCTCCTACTTCAAAAATTTATTCCATCGAAAAAACCGGAGAACAGAAAAAATTCGCTTGCAAGGAAATCTTCTGAGAACACAAATATTCGCTTCCAACGAAATCTCCCCAGAACACAAAATATTCGCTTCCAACGAAATCACCCCAGAACACAAAAAATTCGCTTCCAAAGAAATGACCCCAGAACACAAAAAATTACCTTTCAAGGAAATCACCCGAGAACACAAAAAATTCGCTTCCAACGAACAGACTCCAGAGCACAGAAAACACTCTTCCAACGAAATGACCCCCTCCTTCAAAAATTTGCTTCAATCAAACAAACCGAAGAACACAAAAAATTCATTTCCAAAGAAATGACCCCAGAACACGAAAAAATTCGCTTCCAACGAAATCTTCTGAGAACACAAATATTCACTTCTAAAGAAATCATTCCAGAGCACAAAAAAATTCGCTTCCAACAAAATCACCCTCGAACATAAAAAATTTCCTTTCAAAGAAATCACCCGAGAACACAAAAAATTCACGTCCAACGAAATTACCCCAGAACACAAGAAATTCGCTTCCAACGAAATTACCCTAGAACACAAAAAATTCGCTTCCAATTAAATTACCTTAGAACACAAAAAAATCGCTTCCAACGAAATCTCCTGAGAACACAAATATTCGCTTCGAAAGAAATCATCCCAGAGCACAAAAAAATTCGCTTCCAAAGAAATCACCCTAGAACACAAATAATTCCCTTTCAAAGAAATCACCCAAGAACACAAAAAATTCACCTAAAACGAAATTACCAGAGAACAGAAAAAGTTTGCTTCCATCTAAATCACCGAAGAACACCAAAAATTCGCTCCAACGAAATGACTCCAGAGCACAGGAAACCCGCTTCGAACGAAATGATACCATACTTCAAAAATTTGCTTCCATCGAAATCACCTGAGAACACAAAAAATTCGCTTCCAACGAAATTACCCCCGAAAACAAAAATTTGCTTCCATCGAAATCACCACAGAACACAAAAAATTCGCCTCCAACAAAATCACCCTAGAACACAAAAAATTCCCTTTCAACGAAATCACACTAAAACACAAAAAATTCGCTTCCAACGAAATCAGCCCAAAGCACAAAAAATTCCCTTCCAATGAAATTACTCCAGAGCACAGAAAACAAGCTTCCTATGAAATGACCACCTACTTCAAAAATTTGCTTCCATCGATAAAACCGGAGAACACAAAAAATTCGCTTGCAACGAAATCGTCTGAGAACACAAATATTCGCTTTCAACGAAATGACTCCAGAGCACAGAAAACACGCTTCGAACGAAATGATACCATACTTCAAAAATTTGCTTCCATTTTGAAATGACCCGAGAACACAAAAAATTCGCTTCCAACGAAATTAGCCCAGAACACAAAAATTTGCTTCCAACGAAATGACCGGAGAACACAAAAAATTTGCTTCCAACGAAATTACCCCAGAACACAAAAAATTTGCTTCCATGAAATCACCCCAGAACACAAAAAATTCGCTTCCAACGAAATGACTCCAGAGTATAGAAAACACACATCCAACGAAAAAACCCCATATTTCAAAAATTTGCTTCCATCGAAATCACCTGAAAACACAAAAAATTCGCTTCCAACGAAATTACCCCAGAACACAATGAATTCGCTTCCAACGATATCTCCTGAGAACACAAATATTTGCTTCCAAAGAAATCATCCCAGAGCACAAAAAAATTCGCTGCCAACGAAATCACCCTAGAACACAAAACATTCCCTTTCAACGAAATCACCCGAGAACACAAAAAATTAGCTTCCAACGAAATCACCCCAGAAAACAAAAAATTTGCTTCCAACGAAATGACTCCAGAGCACAGAAAACACGCTTCGAACGAAATGATACCATACTTCAAAAGTTTGCTTCAATCGAAAAAACTGGAGAAAACAAAAAATTCTCTTCCAACGATATTACCCCAGAAGACAAAATATTTGCTTCCAACGAAATCTCCTGAGAACACAAATATTCGCTTCGAAAGAAATCATCACAGAGCACAAAAAAATTAGCTTCCAACGAAATCACCCTAGAAGAGAAAAACTCCCTTTAAACGAAATACCCTAGAACACAAAAAATTCGCTCCAACGAAATCACTGCAGAGCACAGAAAACACGCTTCGAACGAATTGATACCATACTTCAAAAATTTGCTTCCATCGAAATCACCCGAGAACAAAAAAATTCGCTTCCAACGAAATTACCCCAGAACACAAAAAATTTGCTTCCAACGAAATCACCCAGAACACAAAAAATTTGCTTCCAACGAAATCACCCCAGAGCACAAAAAATTTGCTTCCATCAAAATGACTCCAGAGCACAGAAAACACGCTTCCAACTAAATGACCCCAGAACACTAAAAATTTGCGGCCAAAGAAATCACCCGAGAACACAAAAAATTCGCTTCCATCGAAATGACTCCAGAGCACAGAAAACACGCTTCCAACTAAATGACCCCAGAACACTAAAAATTCGCGGCCAAAGAAATGACCACAGAACACAAAAAATTCCCTTTCAACGAAATCACCCGAGAACACAAAAAATTCACTTCCAACGAAATCACCACAGAGTAACAAAAATTCGATTCCAACAAAATGACTCCAGAATACAGAAAACATGCTTCCAATGAAATGACACACTATTTCAAAATTTGCTTCCATCGAAAAGACCGGAGAACAGAAAAAATTCTATTCCAACGATATTAAACCAGAAGACAAAAAATTCTTTTCCAACGAAAACTCCTGAGAACACAAATATTCGCTTCCAAAGATATCATCCCAGAGCACAAAAAAATCCGTTTCAACGAAATCACCTGAGTACACAAAAATATCGCTTCCAATGAAATCACCCGAGAGCACAAAAAATTCGCTTCCAACGAAATGACTCCAGAGCACAAAAAACAATTTACCAATGGAATGACCCGAGAACACAAAAAATTCGCTTCCAAAGAAATCACCCTAGAACATAAAAAATTGGCTTCCATTGAAATAACCACAGAAGACAAAAAATTCCCTTCCAATAAATCACCTGAGAACAAAAAAATTCACGTCCAACGAAATTACCCCAGAATAGAAAAAATTTGCTTCCAACGAAATCACCCCAGAGCACAAAAAATTCCCTTCCAATAAAGCACCTGAGAACAAAAATATTGGCTTCCCACAAAATTACCCCAGAACGGAAAAAATTTCCTTCCATCGAAATCACCGCAGAACACAAAAAATTTGCTTCCAACGAAATGACTCCAGAGCACAGAAAACACGCTTCCAACGAAATCACCGAAGAACACAAAAAATTCGCTTCCAACGAAATGACTCCAGAGCACAGGAAACCCACTTCGAACGAAATGATACCATATTTCAAAAATTTGCTTCCATCGAAATCACCTGAGAACACAAAAAATTCACTTCCAACGAAATTACCCCCGAACACAAAAATTCGCTTCTAACGAAATCACCCCAGGACACAAAAAATCTGCTTCCAACAAAATGACTCCAGAGCACAGAAAACACGCTTCCAATGAAATGACCCCAGAACACAAAAAATTCCCTTTCAACGAAATCACCACAGAACACAAAAAATTTGTTTCCAACGAAATCACCCCAGAGCACAAAAAATTCCCTTGCAATGAAATCTTCGAAGAACATGAATATTCGCTTCCAACGAAATCACCCAAGAACACAAAAAATTCGCTTCCAACGAAATCACCCGATAACACAAAATATTCGCTTCCATCGAAATTGCCCCAGAGCACAAAAAATTAACTTCCAACGAAATGACTCCAGAGCACAGAAAACACGTTTCCAACAAAATGGCCCCCTACTTCAAAAATTTGCTTCCATCAAAATCACCTTAGAACACAAAAAATTTGCTTCCAACGAAATTACCCAAGAACACAAAAAATTAGCTTCCAACGAAATATCCTGAGAACACAAATATTCGCTTCCAAAGAAATCATCCCAGAGCACAAAAAAATTCACTTCCTCGAAATCACCCTTGAACACAAAAATTTCGCTTCCAACGAAATGACTCCAGAGCACAGAAAACAAGCTTCGAACAAAATGATACCATACTTCAAAAATTTGCTTCCATCGAAATCAACCAAGAACACAAAAAATTCGCTTCCAATGAAATGACTCCTGAGCATAGAAAACACCCTACCAACGAAATGACCCCAGAACACAAAAAAATCGCTTCCATCAAAATCACCCTAGAACGGAAATAGTTTGTTTCCAAAGAAATCACACCAGACCACAAAAAATTCGCTACCAACGAAATCACCCCAGATCACAAAATCTTCATTTCCAACGAAATCACACCAGAACAGAGAAAAATTCGCTTTTAACGAAATGACTCCAAAGGACATAAAACCCGCTTCCAACGAAATTACCCCAGATCACAAAAAATTCCCTTCCAATGAAATCACCCCAGAACACACACAAAAAAAATTCGCTTCCAATGAAATTACCCCAGAACGCAAAACATTCTCTTACAACAAAAACATTCCAGAGCAAATAAAATGCGTTTCCAACAAAATCACACCAGAACAGAGAAAAATTCGCTTCCAATGAAATGACTACAAAGGACATAAAACCCTCTTCCAACAAAATTACCCCAGAACACCAAAAATTCGGTCCCACGGAAATCTCCCCAGAACACAAAAAAATCGTTTCGATAGAAATCAACCCAGAACACAAAACATTCGCTTCCATCAAAATGACTCCAGAGCACAGGAAACACGCTTCCAAATAAATCACCCCATACTTCAAAAAATTCGCTAACAACGATATCATCCCAGACCACAAAAAATTCGCTTCCATCGAAATCACCAGAGAACACAAAAAATTCGTTTCCAACGAAATCACCCCAGAGCACAGAAAACACGCTTCCAACGAAATCACCCCATACTTCAAAAAATTCGCTAACAACGAAATAAACCCAGACCACAAAAAATTCGCTTCCAACGAAATTACCCCAGAACACAAAAAATTCACTTCCATCGAAATCACCCGAGGAACACAAAATATTCGCTTCCAACAAAATTACCCCAGAGCACAAAAAATTCGTTTTCAACGAAAACACCCTAGAACACGAAAAATTTGCTTCCAACGAAATCACCCGAGAATGCAAAAAATTTGCTTCCAAACAAATTACCCCAGAACACAAAAATTTGCTTCCAACGAAATCACCACAGAGGACAAAAAATTCGTTTCTAAAGAAATCACACCAGAACAGAGAATAATTCGCTTCTAACGAAATGACTCCAAAGGACATAACACCTGCTTCCAAAGATATTAGCCCAGAACACAAAGAATTCGCTTCCAACAAAATCACCCCACAACACAAAAAAATTCGCTTCGATCGAAATCAACCCAGAACATAAAAAGTTCGCTTCCAACAAAATTACCCCGATCACAAAAACATCATTTCCAAACAAATCAACAAAGATCACAAAAAATTTGCTTCCATCGAAATCACCCGAGATCACAAAAAATTAGCTTACAAAGAAATCACACGAGAACACAAAACATTCCCTTTCAACGAAATCACCCGAGAACACAAAAAATTCACTTCCAACAAAATCACCACAGAGAACAAAAAATTCGCTTCCACCGAATGCACCCTGGAACACAAAAAAAATCCCTTTCATGGTAATCACCCGAGAACACAAAAAATTCACTTCCAACAAAATCACCACAGAGAACAAAAAATTCGATTCCAACGAAATGACTCCAGAGCACAGAAAACACGCTTCCAACGAAGTGTCCCCCTACTTCAAAAATTTGCTACCATCGAAAAAACCGGAGAACACAAAAAATTCGCTTCCAATGAAATTACCTTAGAACACAAAAAATTCGCTTCCAACGAAATCACCCCAGAACACAAAAAATTGCTTCCAACTAAATGACTCCAGAGCACAGAAAACAGGCTTCCAACGAAATGACCCCATATTTCAAAAATTTGCTTCCATTGAAATCACCCGAGAACACAAAAAATTCGCTTTGAACGAAATTACCCCAGAACACAAAATGTTCGCTTCCAACGAAATCTCCTGAGAACACAAATATTCGCTTCGAAAGAAATCATCCCAGAGCACAAAAAAATTCGCTTCCAAAGAAATCACCCTAGAACACAAATAATTCCCTTTCAAAGAAATCACCAGAGAACACAAAAAATTCGCTTACAACGAAATCAACCCAGAGCACAAAAAATTCGCTTGCAAGGAAATCTTCTGAGAAAACAAATATTCGCTTCCAAAGAAATCATCCCAGAGCACAAAAAAAATTCGCTTCCAAAAAAATCACCCTAGAACACAAAAAATTCACGTCCAACGAAATTACCCAAGAACACAAGAAAATCGCTTCCAACGAAATTACCCGAGAACACAAAAATTTAGCTTCCAACAAAATCACCCCAGAGCACAAAAAGTTCGATTCCAACGAAATGACTCCAGAGCACAGAAAACACGCTTTCAAGGAAATGATCCAATACGTCAAAAATTGGCTTCCATCGAAATCACCCGAGAACACAAAAAATTCACTTCCAACGAAATTATCCCTGAACACAAAAAATGCGCCTCCAACGAAATCACCCCAGAGCACAAAAAATTTGCTTCCAACGAAGTAACGCCAGAGCACAGAAAACACGCTTCCAACGAAATGACTCCCTACTTCAAAAATTTGCTTCCATCGAAAAATCCTCAGAACACAAAAATTTCTATTCCAACGATATTACCCCAGAACAAAAAAAATTCGCTTCCAAAGAAATGCCTCTAGAGCACAGAAAACACTCTTCCAACGAAATGACCCCATATTTCAAAAATTTGCTTCCATTGAAATAATATAAGAACACAGAAAATTCTCTTCCAAAGATATTACCCAAGAAGACAAAAAATTGTTTTCCCACAAAATCACCCGAGAACACAAAAAATTTGCTTCCAAAGAAATCACCCTAGAACACAAAAAATCTCTTTAAAAGAAATCACCCGAGAACACAAAAAAATGTGCTTCCAACGAAATCACCCCTGAGCACCAAAAAATCCCTTCCAACGAAGTGACTCCAGAGCACAGAAAACACGCTTCCAACGAAATGACCCCCTACTTCAAAAATTTGCTTCCATCGAAGAAAAAGGAGAACACAAAAATTCTCTTCCAACGATATTACCCCAGAAGAAAAAATTCTTTTCCAACGAAATCCCTGAGAACACAAATATTCGCTTCCAAAGATATCATCCCAGAGCACAAAAAATTCGCTTCCAACGAAATCACCCTAAAACATAAAAAATTCGCTTCCATCGAAATCACCACAGAAGACAAAAATTTCGCTTCCAACAAAATCACCCCATAGCACGAAAAATTGTCTTCCAACGAAATGACTCCAGAGCACAGAAAACACGCTTACAAGGAAATGATCCCATACTTCAAAAATTGGCTTCCATCGAAATCACCCGAGAACACAAAAAATTCACTTCCAACGAAATTATCCCAGAACACAAAAAATGCGCTTCCAACGAAATAACCCCAGAGCACAAAAAATTCGCTTCCATCGAAATGACTCCAGAGCACAGAAAATACGCTTCCAATGAAATGACCCCAGAACACCAAAAATTCTTTCAATGAAATCACCCTAGAACATAAAAAATTCGCTTCCAACGAAATCACCCTAGAACATAAAAATTCGCTTTCAATGAAATTACACCAGAACACAAAAAATTCCCTTTCAACGAAATCACCCGAGAACACAAATATTCGCTTCCAAAGATATCATCCCAGAGCACAAAAAATTCGCTTCCAACGAAATATCTCCAGAGCTCCGAAAACATGCTTCCAACGAAATGACCTCCTACTTCCGTCGAAAAAACGGGAGAACAGAAAAAATTCGCTTGCAACGTAATCTTCTGAGAACACAAGTATTCGCTTCCAACGAAATCAAACTAGAACACAAAAAATTAGCTTGCAACGAAATCTCCTGAGAATACAAATATTTGCTTTCAACGAAATCACCCCAGAGCACAAAAAATTCGCTTCCAATGAAAAGACTTCAGAGCACAGAAAACATGCTTACAACGATATGACCCCCTACTTCAAAAATTTGCTTCCATGGAAAAAAACAGAGAACACAAAAAATTCTCTTCCAATCATATTACCCCAGAAGACAAAAAATTCTTTTCCAACGAAATCTCCTGAGAACACAAATATTCGCTTCCAAAGTAATCACTCCAGACCACAGAAAACACGCTTCCAACGAAATCACCCCAGACCACCAAAAATTCGCTTCCAACGAAATCACCCCAGAACACAAAAAATTCGCTTCCAACGAAATCTCCTGAGAACACAAATATTCGCTTCCAAAGAAAACATCCCAGAGCACAAAAAATTCGCTTCCAACAAAATGACTCCAGAGCACAGAAAACACGCTTCCAATGAAGTGACTCCAGAACACAAAACATTCGCTTTCATAGAAATCACCCTAGAACATAAAAAATTCGCTTCCATCGAAATCACCATAGAAGACCAAAAAACTCGCTTCCAACCAAATCACTCCAGAGCACAAAATATTCGCTTCCAACAAAATCACCCCAGACCACAAAAAATTCTCTTCCAACGAAATGACTCCAGAGCACAGAAAACATGCTTCCAAGGAAATGATCCCATACTTCAAAAATTGGCTTCCATCAAAATCACGCGAGAACACAAAAAATTCACTTCCAACGAAATTATCCCATAACACAGAAAATGCGCTACCAACGAAATCACATCAGAGCACAAAAAATTCGCTTCCAACGAAATGACTCCAGAGCACAGAAAACACGCTTCCAACAAAATGACTCCCTACTTCAAAACTTTGCTTCCATCGAAAAGTCCTGAGAGCACAAAAATTCTATTCCATCGAAATGACCCTAGAACATGAAAAATTCACTTCCAACGAAATCTCCTGAGAACAAAAATATTCGCTTCCAAAAAAAAGCATCCCAGAGCACAAAAAATTCGCTTCCAATGAAATGACTCCCTACTTCAAAAATTTGCTTCCATCAAAAAGTCCTGAGAGCACAAAAATTTCTATTCCATCGAAATTACCCCAGAACACAAAAAATTTGCTTCCAACAAAATCTCTCCTGAGGACAAAAAATTCTAATGAAATGAATCCAGAGCACAGAAAACACGCTTCCAACGAAATGACCCCATCCTTCAAAAATTTGCTTCCATCAAACAAACCAGAGAACACAAAAAATTCATTTCCAAAGAAATGACCCCAGAACACAAAAAAAATTGCTTCCAATGAAATCTTCTGAGAACACAAATATTCACTTCTAAAGTAATCATCCCAGAGCACAAAAAATTCGCTTCCAACAACATCAACCTAGAACACAAAAAATTCTCTTTCAATGAAATCACCCGAGAATACAAAAAATTCGGTTCCAACATAATCAACCCAGAGCACAAAAAATTCACTTCCAACAAAATGACTCCAGAGCCCAGAAAACACGCTTCCAATGAAATGACCCCAGAACACAAAAAATTCGCTTTCAACAAAATCACCCTAGAACATAAAAAATTCCCTTTCAATAAAATTACCCCAGAACAGAAAAAATTTGCTTGCAACGAAATCACCTGAGAACACAAATATTCACTTCCAAAGAAAACATCCCAGATCACAAAAAATTCGCTTCCAACGAAATCACCCCAGAACACAAAAAATTCGCTTCCAACGAAATCAACCCAGAGCACAAAAAATTCGCTTCCAACGAAATGACTCCGGAGCTCCGAAAACATGCTTCCAACGAAATGACCTCATACTTCAAAAATTTACTTCCATCGAAAAAAACGGAGAACAGAAAAAATTTTCTTGCAACGAAATATTCTGAGAACACAAATATTCGCTTCCAACGAAATCTCCCCAGAACACAAAATATTCGCTTCCAACGAAATCTCCCCAGAACACAAAATATTCGCTTCCAACGAAATCACTCCAGAATACAAAAAATTCGCTTCCAACGAAATGACTCCCTACTTCAAAAATTTGCTTCCATCAAACAAACCGGAGAACACAAAAAATTCATTTCCAAAGAAATGACCCCAGAACACAAAAAAATCCGCTTCCAACGAAATCTTTTGAGAACACAAATATTCACTTCTAAAGAAATCATCCCAGAGCACAAAAAAATTCGTTTCCAATAAAATCACCCAAGAACATAAAAAAATTTTTTTCAAAGGAATCACCCGAGAACACAAAAAATTCATGTCCAACGAAATTACCCTAGAACACGAAAATTTTGCTTCCAACAAAATCACCCCAGACCACAAAAAATTCTCTTCCAACAAAATGACTCCAGAGCACAGAAAACACGCTTCCAAGGAAATGATCCCATACTTCAAAAATTGGCTTGCATCGAAATTACCCGAGAACACAAAAAATTCACTTCCAACGAAATTATCCCAGAACACAGAAAATGCGCTACCAACGAAATCACCACAGAGCACAAAAAATTCATTTCCAAGAAAATCACCCTAGAACATAAAAACTTTCCTTTCAAAGAAATCACCCGAGAACACAAAATATTCATGTACAACGAAATTACCCCAGAACACAAGAAATTCGCTTCCAACGAAATTACCCGAGAACACAAAAATTTAGCTTCCAACAAAATCACCCCAGACCACAAAAAATTCTCTTCCAACGAAATGACTCCAGAGCACAGAAAACATGTTTCCAAGGAAATGATCCCATACTTCAAAAATTGGCTTCCATCGAAATCACCCGAGAACACAAAAAATTCACTTCCAACGAAATTATCCCAGAACACAAAAAATGCGCTACCAACGAAATCACATCAGAGCACAAAAAATTCGCTTCCAACGAAATGACTCCAGAGCACAGAAAACACGCTTCCAACAAAATGACTCCCTACTTCAAAACTTTGCTTCAATCGAAAAGTCCTGAGAGCACAAAAAATTCTATTCCATCGAAATTACCCCAGAACAAAAAAATTTGCTTCCAACAAAATCTCCTGAGAACACAAACATTCGATTCCAAAGAAAACATCCCAGAGCACAAAAAATTCGCTTCCAACAAAATGACTCCACAGCACAGAAAACACGCTTCCAATGAAGTGACTCCAGAACACAAAAAATTTGGTTTCAACGACATCACCCTAGAACATAAAAAATTCGCTTCCATCGAAATCACCATAGAAGACAAAAATTTTGCTTCCAAACAAATCACTCCAGAGCACAACAAATTTGCTTCCAACGAAATCACCCTAGAACATAAAAAATTCCCTTTCAATGAAATTACCCTTGAACACAAAAAATTCGCTTGCAACGAAATCTCCTGAGAACACAAATATTCGCTTCCAAAGAAAATATCCCAGAGCACAAAAAATTCGCTTCCAACGAAATCACCCCAGAACACTAAAATTTCCCTTTCAACAAAATCACCCCAGAACACAAAAAATTAGCTTCCAACGAAATCACTCCAGAGGACAAAAAATTCGCTTCTAACGAAATGACTCCAGAGCACAGAAAACACGCTTTCAACGAAATGACCCCTCCTTCAAAAATTTGCTTCCATCAAACAAACCAGAGAACACAAAAAATTCATTTCCAAAGAAATGACCCCAGAACACAAAAAAAATCGCTTCCAATGAAATCTTCTGAGAACACAAATATTCAGTTCTAAAGAAATCATCCCAGAGCACAAAAAAATTCGCTTCCAACAAAATCACCCTAGAACACAAAAAATTCCCTTTCAACGAAATCACCTGAGAATACAAAAAATTCGCTTCCAATATAATCAACCAAGAGCAAAAAAAATTCGCTTCCAACAAATTGACTCCAGAGCACAGAAAACACGCTTCCAATGAAATGACCCCAGAACACAAAAAATTTGCTTTCAACGAAATCACCCTAGAACATAAAATATTCGCTTCCATCGAAATCACCATAGAAGACAAAAAATTCGCTTCCAACCAAATCACTCCAGAGCACAAAAAATTGGCTTCCAATGAAATCACCCTAGAACATAAAAAAAAACCCCTTTCAATGAAATTACCCCAGAACACAAAAAATTCGCTTGCAACGAAATCTCCTGAGAACACAAATATTCGCATCCAAAGAAAACATCCCAGAGCACAAAAAATTCGCTTCCAATGAAATCACCGCAGAATACCCAAAATTCCCTTTCAACGAAATCACCCCAGAACACAAAAAATTCGCTTCCAACGAAATCAACCCAGAGCACAAAAAATTCGCATCCATCGAAATGACTCCAGAGCTCCGAAAACATGCTTCCAACGAAATGACCTCCTACTTCAAAAATTTACTTCCATCGAAAAAACCGGAGAACAGAAAAAAATCGCTTGCAACGAAATCTTCTGAGAACACAAATATTCGCTTCCAACGAAATCTCCCCGGAACACAAAATATTCGCTTCCAACGAAATCACCCCAGAACACAAAAATTTTGCTTCCAACGAAATGACCTCCTACTTCAAAAATTTATTCCATCGAAAAAACCGGAGAACAGAAAAAATTCGCTTGCAAGGAAATCTTCTGAGAACACAAATATTCGCTTCCAACGAAATCTCCCCAGAACACAAAATATTCGCTTCCAACGAAATCACCCCAGAACACAAAAAATTCGCTTCCAAAGAAATGACCCCAGAACACAAAAAATTACCTTTCAAGGAAATCACCCGAGAACACAAAAAATTCGCTTCCAACGAACAGACTCCAGAGCACAGAAAACACTCTTCCAACAAAATGACCCCCTCCTTCAAAAATTTGCTTCAATCAAACAAACCGGAGAACACAAAAAATTCATTTCCAAAGAAATGACCCCGGAACACAAAAAAATTCGCTTCCAACGAAATCTTCTGAGAACACAAATATTCACTTCTAAAGAAATCATTCCAGAGCACAAAAAAATTCGCTTCCAACAAAATCACCCTCGAACATAAAAAATTTCCTTACAAAGAAATCACCCGAGAACACAAAAAATTCACGTCCAACGAAATTACCCCAGAACACAAGAAATTTGCTTCCAACGAAATTACCCTAGAACACAAAAATTTCGCTTCCAACAAAATCACCCCAGAGCACAAAAAAATTCTCTTTCAATGAAATGACTCCAGAGCACAGAAAACACGCTTCCAAGGAAATGATCCCATACTTCAAAAATTGGCTTCCATCGAAATCACCCGAGAACACAAAAAATTCACTTCCAACGAAATTTTCCCAGAACACAGAAAATACGCTACCAACGAAATCACCCCAGAACACAAAAAATTCCCTTTCTAAGAAATCACCCGAGAACACAAAAAATTCACTTCTAACGAAATAACTCCAGAGGACAAAAAATTCGCTTTTAATGAAATGACTCCAGAGCACAGAAAACACGCTTCCAACGAAATGACCCCCTCCTTCAAAAATTTGCTTCCATCAAACAAACCAGAGAACACAAAAAATTCATTTCCAAAGAAATGACCCCAGAACACAAAAAATTCTCTTTTAAATGAAATCTTCTGAGAACACAAATATTCACTTCTAAAGAAATCATCCCAGAGCACAAAAAATTCGCTTCCAACAAAATCACCATAGAACACAAAAAATTCCCTTTCAACGAAATCACCCGAGAACACAAAAAATTGGCTTCCAACAAAATTACTCCAGAACACAAAAAATTCGCTTGCAACGAAATCTCGTGAGAACACAAATATTTGCTTCCAAAGATATCATCCCAGAGCAAAAAAATTCTCTTCCAATGAAATGACTCCAGAGCACAGAAAACACGCTTCCAATGAAATAACCCCAGAGCACAAAAAATTCACTTCCAACAAAATCACCATAGAACACAAAAAATTTGCTTTCAACGAAATCACCGTAGAACATAAAAATTCGCTTCCATCGAAATCACCATAGAAGACAAAAATTCGCTTCCAACCAAATCACTCCTGAGCACAAAAAATTTGCTTCCAACGCAATCACCCTAGAACATAAAAAATTCCCTTTCAATGAAATTACCCCAGAACACAAAAAATTCGCTTGCAACGAAATCTCCTGAGAACACAAATATTCGCTTCCAAAGAAAACATCCCAGAGCACAAAAATTTGCTTCCTACGAAATCACCCCAGAACACCCAAAATTCACTTTCAACGAAATCACCCCAGAACACAAAAAATTCGCTTCCAACGAAATCACACCAGAGGACCAAAAATTCGCTTCCAACGAAATGACTCCAGAGCACAGAAAACACGCTTCCAACGAAATGACACCCTCCTTCAAAAATTTGCTTCCATCAAACAAACCGGAGAACACAAAAAGTTCATTTCCAAAGAAATGACCCCAGAACACAAAATAATTCGTTTCCAACGAAATCTTCTGAGAACACAAATACTCACTTCTAAAGAAATCATCCCAGAGCACAAAAAAATTCGCTTCCAACAAAGTAACCCTAGAACATAAAAAAAATTCCTTTCAAAGAAATCACACGAGAACACAAAAAATTCACGTCCATCGAAATTACCCCAGAACATAAAAAATTCGCTTCCATCGAAATCACCACAGAAGACAAAAATTCTCTTCCAACAAAATCACCCCATAGCACAAAAAATTGTCTTCCAACGAAATGACTCCAGAGCACAGAAAACACGCTTCCAAGGAAATGATCCCATACTTCAAAAATTGGCTTCCATCGAAATCACCCGAGAACACAAAAAATTCACTTCCAACGAAATTTTCCCAGAACACAGAAAATACGCTACCAACGAAATCACCCCAGAACACAAAAAATTCCCTTTCTAGGAAATCACCCGAGAACACAAAAAATTCACTTCTAACGAAATAACTCCAGAGGACAAAAAATTCGCTTTTAATGAAATGACTCCAGAGCACAGAAAACACGCTTCCAACGAAATGACCCACTCCTTCAAAAATTTGCTTCCATCAAACAAACCAGAGAACACAAAAAATTCATTTCCAAAGAAATGACCCCAGAACACAAAAAATTCTCTTCCAATGAAATCTTCTGAGAACACAAATATTCACTTCTAAAGAAATCATCCCAGAGCACAAAAAATTCGCTTCCAACAAAATCACCATAGAACACAAAAAATTCCCTTTCAACGAAATCACCCGAGAACACAAAAAATTGGCTTCCAACAAAATTACTCCAGAACACAAAAAATTCGCTTGCAACGAAATCTCGTGAGAACACAAATATTTGCTTCCAAAGATATCATCCCAGAGCAAAAAAATTCTCTTCCAATGAAATGACTCCAGAGCACAGAAAACACGCTTCCAATGAAATGACCCCAGAGCACAAAAAATTCACTTCCAACAAAATCACCATAGAACACAAAAAATTTGCTTTCAACGAAATCACCCTAGAACATAAAAATTCGCTTCCATCGAAATCACCATAGAAGACAAAAATTCGCTTCCAACCAAATCACTCCTGAGCACAAAAAATTTGCTTCCAACGCAATCACCCTAGAACATAAAAAATTCCCTTTCAATGAAATTACCCCAGAACACAAAAAATTCGCTTGCAACGAAATCTCCTGAGAACACAAATATTCGCTTCCAAAGAAAACATCCCAGAGCACAAAAATTTGCTTCCTACGAAATCACCCCAGAACACCCAAAATTCACTTTCAACGAAATCACCCCAGAACACAAAAAATTCGCTTCCAACGAAATCACACCAGAGGACCAAAAATTCGCTTCCAATGAAATGACTCCAGAGCACAGAAAACACGCTTCCAACGAAATGACACCCTCCTTCAAAAATTTGCTTCCATCAAACAAACCGGAGAACACAAAAAGTTCATTTCCAAAGAAATGACCCCAGAACACAAAATAATTCGTTTCCAACGAAATCTTCTGAGAACACAAATACTCACTTCTAAAGAAATCATCCCAGAGCACAAAAAAATTCGCTTCCAACAAAGTAACCCTAGAACATAAAAAAAATTCCTTTCAAAGAAATCACACGAGAACACAAAAAATTCACGTCCATCGAAATTACCCCAGAACATAAAAAATTCGCTTCCATCGAAATCACCACAGAGGACAAAAATTCTCTTCCAACAAAATCACCCCATAGCACAAAAAATTGTCTTCCAACGAAATGACTCCAGAGCACAGAAAACACGCTTCCAAGGAAATGATCCCATACTTCAAAAATTGGCTTCTATCGAAATCACCCGAGAACACCAAAAATTCACTTCCAACGAAAATATCCCAGAACACAGAAAATGCGCTACCAACGAAATCACCCCAGAGAACAAAATATTCGCTTCCAACGAAATGACTCCAGAGCACAGAAAACACGATTCCAACGAAATGACTCCCTACTTCAAAAATTTGCTTCCATCGAAAAATCCTGAGAGCACAAAAAATTTCTATTCCATCGAAATTACCCCAGAACACAAAAAATTCGCTTGCAACGAAATCTCCTGAGAACACAAATATTTGCTTCCAAAGAAAACATCCCAGAGCACAAAAAATTCGCTTCCAACGAAATCACCCCAGGACACCAAAATTTCCCTTTCAACGAAATCACCCCAGAACACAAAAAATTCGCTTCCAACGAAATCAACCCAGAGCACAAAAAATTCGCTTCCAACGAAATTACTCCAGAGCTCCGAAAACATGCTTCCAACGAAATGACCTCCTACTTCAAATATTTACTTCCATCGAAAAAACCGGAGAACAGAAAAAATTCGCTTGCAACGAAATCTCCTGAGAACACAAATATTCGCTTCCAACGAAATCTCCCTAGAACACAAAATATTCGATTTCAACGAAATGACTCCAGAGCACAGAAAACACGTTTCAAACGAAATGATACCATACTTCAAAAATTTTTTCGTTGAAATCACCCGAGAACACAAAAAATTCGCTTCCAAAGAAATGACTCCAGAGCACAGAAAACTCGCTTCTAACGAAATGACCGCTTACTTCAAAAATTAGCTTCCATTGAAGAAACCAGAGAACACAAAAAATTCTCTTACAACGAAATTACCCCAGAAGAGAAAAAATTCTTTTCCAATGAAATCTCCTGAAAACACAAATATTCGCTTCCAAAGATATCATCCCAGATCACAAAAAATTCGCTGCCAACGAAATCATCCCAGAACACCAAAAATTCCCTTTCAACGAAATCACCCCAGAACACAAAAAATTCGCTTCCAACGAAATCAACCCAGAGCACAAAAAATTCGCTTCCAACGAAATGAATCCAGAGCTCTGAAAACATGCTTCCAACGAAATGACCTCCTACTTCAAAACGTTGCTTCCATCGAAAAGTCCTGAAAGCACAAAAATTTCTATTCCATCGAAATTACCCCAGAACACAAAAAATTCGCTTCCAACGAAATCTCCTGAGAACAAAAATATTCGCTTCCAAAGAAAACATCCCACAGCACAAAAAATTTGCTTCCAATGAAAGGAGTCCCTACTTCAAAAATTTGCTTCCATCGAAAAGTCCTGAGAGCACAAAAATTTCTATTCCATCGAAATTACCCCAGAATACAAAAAATTCGCTTGCAACGAAATCTCCTGAGAACACAAACATTCGCTTCCAAAGAAAACATCCCAGAGCACAAAAAATTCGCTTCCAACAAAATGAGTCCAGAGCACAGAAAACACGCTTCCAATGAAGTGACTCCAAAACACAAAAAATTCGCTTTCAACGAAATCACCCGAGAACATAAAAAATTCGCTTCCATCGAAATCACCATAGAAGCCAAAAAACTCGCTTCCAACCAAATCACTCCAGAGTACAAAATATTCGCTTCCAACAAAATCACCCCAGACTACAAAAAATTCTCTTCCAACGAAATGACTCCAGAGCACAGAAAACATGCTTCCAAGGAAATGATCCCATACTTCAAAAATTGGCATCCATCGAAATCACCCGAGAACACAAAAAATTCACTTCCAACGAAATTATACCAGAACACAGAAAATGCGCTACCAACGAAATCACCCCAGAGCACAAAAAATTCGCTTACAACGAAATGACTCCAGAGCACAGAAAACACGCTTCCAACTAAATGACTCCCTACTTCAAAAATTTGCATCCATCGAAAAATCCTGAGAGCATAAATATTTCTATTCCATCGAAATTACCCCAGAACACAAAAAATTCACTTCCAACGAAATCTACTGAGAACACGGAAATATTTGCTTCCAAAGAAAACATCACAGAGCACAAAAAATTCACTTCTAACAAAATGACGCCAGAGCACAGAAAACACGCTTCCAATGAAATGACTCCAGAACACAAGAAATTCGCTTTCAACGAAATCACTCTATAACATAAAAAATTCGCTGCCATCGAAATCACCATAGAAGACAAAAAATTCGCTTACAACCAAATCACTCCAGAGCACAAAAAATTTGCTTCCAACGAAATCACCCTAGAACATAAAAAATTCCCTTTCAATGAAATTACCCCAAAATACAAAACATTCGCTTGCAACGAAATCTTCTGAGAACACAAATATTCGCTTACAACGAAATCTCCCCAGAAAACAAAATATTCGCTTCCAACAAAATGACTCCAGAGCACAGAAAACACGCTTCGAACGAAATGATACCATACTTCAAAAATTTGTTTCTGTTGAAATCATCTGAGAACACAAAAAATTCGCTTCCAAAGAAATGACTCCAGAGCACAGAAAACTCGTTTCGAACGAAATGACCCCTTATTTCAAAAATTTGCTTCCTTTGAAGAAACCGGAGAACACAAAAAATTCTCTTCCAACGATATTACCCCTAAAGAGAAAAAATTCTTTTCCAACGAAATCTTCTGAGAACACAAATATTCGCTTACAACGAAATCTCCCCAGAAAACAAAATATTCGCTTCCAACGAAATCACCCCAGAGCACAAAAAATTTGCTTCCAATGAAATGACTTCAGAGCAAAGAAAACACGCTTCCAACGATATGACCCCCTACTTCAAATATTTGCTTCCATCGAAAAAACCGGAGAACACAAAAAATTCTCTTCCAACCATATTACCCCAGAAGACAAAAAATTCTTTTCCAAAGAAATATCCTGAGAACAAAAATATTCGCTTCCAACATAATCACCCTAGAACACAAAAAATTCCCTTTCAACGAAATCACCAGAGAACACAAAAAGATTATGTCCAAAGAAATTACTACAGAACGGAAAATATTTGCTTCCATTGAAATCAAAGCAGAACACAAAATATTCGATTCCAAAGAAATCACCCTAGAACACAAAAAATTCCCTTTCAACGAAATCAACGGAGAACACAAAAAATTCGCTTCCAACGAAATGACTCCAGAGCACAGAAAACATGCTTCCAATGAAATGACCCAAGAACACAAAAAATTCCCTTCCAAGAAAATCACCCTAGAACATAAAACCCTCCCTTCCTTCGAAATCACCACAGAAGACAAAAAATGCGCTTCCAACCAAATCACCCAAGAGCACAAAAAATCCGCTTCCAACGAAATCACCCTAGAACACAAAAAATTTGCTTGCAACGAAATCTCCGGAGAACACAAATATTCGTTTCCAATGAAATCACCCCAGAGCACAAAAAATTCGCTTCCAACAAAATGACTCCAGAGCACAGAAAACACGCTTCCAACGAAATGACCCCCTACTTCAAAAATTTGCTTCCATTAAAAAATCCTGAGCACACAAAAATTTCTCTTCCAAAGAAATCACCCCAGAACACAAAAAATTTGCTTCCAACGAAATGACCCCATTCTTCAAAAATTTGCTTCCATCTAAATCACCTGAGAACACAAAAAATTCGCTTCCGAAGAAATCAACCCAGAGCACAAAAAATTCGCATCCAACAAAATGACTCCAGGGCACAGAAAACAGGCTTCCAACGAAATGACCCACTACTTCAAAAATTTGTTCCATTGAAATCACCCAAGAACACAAAAAATTTGCATCCAAAGAAATTACCCCAGTACACAAAAAAATTCTCTTCCAACGAAATCTCCAGATAACACAAATATTCGCTTCCAAGGAAATCATCCCAGAGCACAAAAAAATTCGCTTCCAACAAAATCACCCTAGAACACAAAAAATTCGCTTTCAACGAAATCACCCGAGAACACTAAAAGTTCACTTCCAACAAAATTACCACAGAACAGAAAAAATTTTCTTCCATCGAAATCACCCCAGAACACAAAAAATTCACTTCCAAAGCAATCACGCTAGAACACAAAAAATGAACTATAAACAAAATCACCTGAGAACACAAAAAATTCGCTTACAACAAAATCACAACAGAGCACAAAATATTCGCTTCCAATGAAATGACTCCAAAGCACAGAAAACATGCTTCCAATGAAAGGAACCCAGAACACAAAAAATTCGCTTCGAACGAAGTTACCCCAGAACACAAAAAGTCGCTTCCAACGAAATCACCCCAGAACACAAAAAATTCGCTTCCAACGAAATGACTCCATAGCACAGAAA
Source organism: Meriones unguiculatus (assembly GCF_030254825.1). NCBI lineage: Eukaryota > Metazoa > Chordata > Mammalia > Rodentia > Muridae > Meriones > Meriones unguiculatus. The sequence goes on from NC_083353.1 coordinate 70,807,546, forward strand.
ACATGCTTCCAACGCAATGACCCCCTACTTCAAAAATTTGCTTCCATGGAAATACCGGAAAACACAAACAATTCTCTTCTAACGATATTACTCCAGAAGACAAAAAATTTTTTTCCAACGAAATCTACTGAGAACAAAAATATTCGCTTCCAAAGATATCATCCCAGAGCACAAAAAATTCGCTTCCAACGAAAGCACCCTTGAACACAAAAAT